>NC_091148.1:4013820-4327153 GCF_041381155.1 Argopecten irradians | reverse complement strand
CCCTTAACCTGATTAGGTCGATCATTACACTACTAACAGGGTCTAAAACCTTTACCTGATTAGGTCGATCATTACACTACTAACAGGGTCTAAAACCTTTACCTGATTAGGTCGATCATTACACCACTAACAGGGTCTAAAACCTTTACCTGATTAGGTCGATCATTACACTACTAACAGGGTCTAAAACCTTTACCTGATTAGGTCGATCATTACACTACTAACAGGGTCTAAAACCTTTACCTGATTAGGTCGATCATTACACTACTAACAGGGTCTAAAACCTTTACCTGATTAGGTCGATCATTACACTACTAACAGGGTCTAAAACCTTTACCTGATTAGGTCGATCATTACACTACTAACAGAGTCTAAAACCTTTACCTGATTAGGTCGATCATTACACTACTAACAGGGTCTAAAACCTTTACCTGATTAGGTCGATCATTACACTACTAACAGGGTCTAAAACCTTAACCTGATTAGGTCGATCATTACACTACTAACAGGGTCTAAACCCTTTACCTGATTAGGTCGATCATTACACCACTAACAGAGTCTAAAACCTTAACCTGATTAGGTCGATCATTACACTACTAACAGGGTCTAAAACCTTAACCTGATTAGGTCGATCATTACACTACTAACAGGGTCTAAAACCTTTACCTGATTAGGTCGATCATTACACTACTAACAGGGTCTAAAACCTTTACCTGATTAGGTCGATCATTACACCACTAACAGGGTCTAAACCCTTAACCTGATTAGGTCGATCATTACACTACTAACAGGGTCTAAAACCTTAACCTGATTAGGTCGATCATTACACCACTAACAGGGTCTAAAACCTTTACCTGATTAGGTCGATCATTACACACACACTAACAGGGTCTAAAACCCTTTACCTGATTAGGTCGATCATTACACCACTAACAGGGTCTAAACCCTTAACCTGATTAGGTCGATCATTACACTACTAACAGGGTCTAAAACCTTTACCTGATTAGGTCGATCATTACACCACTAACAGAGTCTAAAACCTTAACCTGATTAGGTCGATCATTACACCACTAACAGAGTCTAAAACCTTTACCTGATTAGGTCGATCATTACACCACTAACAGAGTCTAAAACCTTTACCTGATTAGGTCGATCATTACACTACTAACAGGGTCTAAACCCTTAACCTGATTAGGTCGATCATTACACTACTAACAGAGTCTAAAACCTTTACCTGATTAGGTCGATCATTACACTACTAACAGAGTCTAAAACCCTTACCTGATTAGGTCGATCATTACACTACTAACAGGGTCTAAAACCTTACCTGATTAGGTGATCATTACACTACTAACAGGTCTAAACCTTACCTGATTAGGTCGATCATTACACTACTAACAGAGTCTAAAACCTTAACCTGATTAGGTCGATCATTACACTACTAACAGGGTCTAAAACCTTAACCTGATTAGGTCGATCATTACACTACTAACAGAGTCTAAAACCTTACCTGATTAGGTCGATCATTACACTACTAACAGGGTCTAAACCCTTAACCTGATTAGGTCGATCATTACACTACTAACAGGGTCTAAACCCTTAACCTGATTAGGTCGATCATTACACTACTAACAGAGTCTAAAACCTTTACCTGATTAGGTCGATCATTACACCACTAACAGAGTCTAAAACCTTAACCTGATTAGGTCGATCATTACACTACTAACAGGGTCTAAACCCTTAACCTGATTAGGTCGATCATTACACTACTAACAGAGTCTAAAACCTTAACCTGATTAGGTCGATCATTACACTACTAACAGGGTCTAAACCCTTAACCTGATTAGGTCGATCATTACACTACTAACAGGGTCTAAAACCTTAACCTGATTAGGTCGATCATTACACTACTAACAGAGTCTAAAACCTTTACCTGATTAGGTCGATCATTACACTACTAACAGGGTCTAAAACCTTAACCTGATTAGGTCGATCATTACACTACTAACAGGGTCTAAAACCTTTACCTGATTAGGTCGATCATTACACCACTAACAGGGTCTAAACCCTTAACCTGATTAGGTCGATCATTACACTACTAACAGGGTCTAAAACCTTAACCTGATTAGGTCGATCATTACACCACTAACAGGGTCTAAAACCTTAACCTGATTAGGTCGATCATTACACCACTAACAGGGTCTAAAACCTTAACCTGATTAGGTCGATCATTACACTACTAACAGGGTCTAAAACCTTAACCTGATTAGGTCGATCATTACACCACTAACAGGGTCTAAAACCTTAACCTGATTAGGTCGATCATTACACTACTAACAGGGTCTAAAACCTTAACCTGATTAGGTCGATCATTACACCACTAACAGGGTCTAAACCCTTTACCTGATTAGGTCGATCATTACACCACTAACAGGGTCTAAAACCTTAACCTGATTAGGTCGATCATTACACCACTAACAGGGTCTAAAACCTTAACCTGATTAGGTCGATCATTACACCACTAACAGGGTCTAAAACCTTTACCTGATTAGGTCGATCATTACACCACTAACAGGGTCTAAAACCTTAACCTGATTAGGTCGATCATTACACCACTAACAGGGTCTAAAACCTTAACCTGATTAGGTCGATCATTACACTACTAACAGGGTCTAAAACCTTAACCTGATTAGGTCGATCATTACACTACTAACAGGTCTAAAACCTTAACCTGATTAGGTCGATCATTACACTACTAACAGGGTCTAAAACCTTTACCTGATTAGGTCGATCATTACACCACTAAACAGGGTCAAAAACCTTAACCTGATTAGGTCGATCATTACACCACTAACAGAGTCTAAAACCTTAACCTGATTAGGTCGATCATCATTACACCACTAACATACACTAACAGGGTCTAAAACCTTAACCTGATTAGGTCGATCATTACACCACTAACAGGGTCTAAAACCTTAACCTGATTAGGTCGATCATTACACCACTAACAGGTCTAAAACCTTAACCTGATTAGGTCGATCATTACACACTAACAGGGTCTAAAACCTTACCTGATTAGGTCGATCATTACACCTACCTTAACAGGGTCTAAACCTTAATTAGGTCGATCATTACACTTAACAGGTCTAAAACCTTAACCTGATTAGGTCGATCATTACACCACTAACAGGGTCTAAAACCTTTAACCTGATTAGGTCGATCATTACACTACTAACAGGGTCTAAAACCTTAACCTGATTAGGTCGATCATTACACCACTAACAGAGTCTAAAACCTTAACCTGATTAGGTCGATCATTACACTACTAACAGGGTCTAAAACCTTAACCTGATTAGGTCGATCATTACACCACTAACAGAGTCTAAAACCTTTACCTGATTAGGTCGATCATTACACTACTAACAGGGTCTAAAACCTTTACCTGATTAGGTCGATCATTACACCACTAACAGGGTCTAAACCCTTTACCTGATTAGGTCGATCATTACACCACTAACAGGGTCTAAAACCTTTACCTGATTAGGTCGATCATTACACCACTAACAGGGTCTAAAACCTTAACCTGATTAGGTCGATCATTACACCACTAACAGGGTCTAAAACCTTAACCTGATTAGGTCGATCATTACACCACTAACAGGGTCTAAAACCTTTACCTGATTAGGTCGATCATTACACCACTAACAGGGTCTAAAACCTTACCTGATTAGGTCGATCATTACACCACTAACAGGGTCTAAAACCTTAACCTGATTAGGTCGATCATTACACCACTAACAGGGTCTAAAACCTTACCTGATTAGGTCGATCATTACACCACTAACAGGGTCTAAAACCTTAACCTGATTAGGTCGATCATTACACCACTAACAGAGTCTAAAACCTTTACCTGATTAGGTCGATCATTACACCACTAACAGAGTCTAAAACCTTAACCTGATTAGGTCGATCATTACACTACTAACAGGGTCTAAAACCTTTACCTGATTAGGTCGATCATTACACCACTAACAGGGTCTAAAACCTTAACCTGATTAGGTCGATCATTACACTACTAACAGGGTCTAAACCCTTTACCTGATTAGGTCGATCATTACACCACTAACAGGGTCTAAACCCTTAACCTGATTAGGTCGATCATTACACCACTAACAGGGTCTAAAACCTTAACCTGATTAGGTCGATCATTACACCACTAACAGGGTCTAAAACCTTTACCTGATTAGGTCGATCATTACACCACTAACAGGGTCTAAAACCTTTACCTGATTAGGTCGATCATTACACCACTAACAGAGTCTAAAACCTTAACCTGATTAGGTCGATCATTACACCACTAACAGAGTCTAAAACCTTTACCTGATTAGGTCGATCATTACACCACTAACAGGGTCTAAAACCTTAACCTGATTAGGTCGATCATTACACTACTAACAGGGTCTAAAACCTTTACCTGATTAGGTCGATCATTACACCACTAACAGAGTCTAAAACCTTAACCTGATTAGGTCGATCATTACACCACTAACAGAGTCTAAAACCTTAACCTGATTAGGTCGATCATTACACCACTAACAGGGTCTAAAACCTTAACCTGATTAGGTCGATCATTACACCACTAACAGGGTCTAAACCCTTTACCTGATTAGGTCGATCATTACACCACTAACAGGGTCTAAAACCTTAACCTGATTAGGTCGATCATTACACTACTAACAGGGTCTAAACCCTTAACCTGATTAGGTCGATCATTACACTACTAACAGGGTCTAAAACCTTAACCTGATTAGGTCGATCATTACACCACTAACAGGGTCTAAAACCTTTACCTGATTAGGTCGATCATTACACACTAACAGGGTCTAAAACCTTTACCTGATTAGGTCGATCATTACACCACTAACAGGGTCTAAACCCTTAACCTGATTAGGTCGATCATTACACTACTAACAGGGTCTAAACCCTTTACCTGATTAGGTCGATCATTACACTACTAACAGGGTCTAAAACCTTTACCTGATTAGGTCGATCATTACACTACTAACAGGGTCTAAAACCTTTACCTGATTAGGTCGATCATTACACTACTAACAGGGTCTAAAACCTTTACCTGATTAGGTCGATCATTACACTACTAACAGGGTCTAAAACCTTAACCTGATTAGGTCGATCATTACACTACTAACAGGGTCTAAAACCTTTACCTGATTAGGTCGATCATTACACCACTAACAGAGTCTAAACCCTTTACCTGATTAGGTCGATCATTACACCACTAACAGGGTCAAAACCCTTTACCTGATTAGGTCGATCATTACACCACTAACAGGGTCTAAAACCTTTACCTGATTAGGTCGATCATTACACCACTAACAGGGTCTAAAACCCTTACCTGATTAGGTCGATCATTACACCACTAACAGGGTCTAAAACCTTTACCTGATTAGGTCGATCATTACACCACTAACAGGGTCTAAAACCTTAACCTGATTAGGTCGATCATTACACTACTAACAGGGTCTAAAACCTTAACCTGATTAGGTCGATCATTACACCAACAGGTCTAACCTACAGATTAGGTCGATCATTACCATTAAACCTGATTAGGTCGATCATTACACTACTAACAGGTCTAAACCTTAACCTGATTAGGTCGATCATTACACTACTAACAGGGTCTAAAACCTTTACCTGATTAGGTCGATCATTACACCACTAACAGAGTCTAAAACCTTTACCTGATTAGGTCGATCATTACACACTAACAGGGTCTAAAACCTTTAACCTGATTAGGTCGATCATTACACTACTAACAGGGTCTAAAACCTTACCTGATTAGGTCGATCATTACACTACTAACAGGGTCTAAAACCTTTACCTGATTAGGTCGATCATTACACTACTAACAGGGTCTAAAACCTTTAACCTGATTAGGTCGATCATTACACTACTAACAGGGTCTAAAACCTTTACCTGATTAGGTCGATCATTACACTACTAACAGGGTCTAAAACCTTTACCTGATTAGGTCGATCATTACACCACTAACAGGTCTAAAACCTTTACCTGATTAGGTCGATCATTACACCACTAACAGGGTCTAAAACCCTTACCTGATTAGGTCGATCATTACACTACTAACAGGGTCTAAAACCTTTACCTGATTAGGTCGATCATTACACACACTAACAGGGTCTAAACCCTTTACCTGATTAGGTCGATCATTACACTACTAACAGAGTCTAAAACCTTAACCTGATTAGGTCGATCATTACACTACTAACAGGGTCTAAAACCTTTACCTGATTAGGTCGATCATTACACTACTAACAGGGTCTAAAACCTTAACCTGATTAGGTCGATCATTACACCACTAACAGGGTCTAAAACCTTTACCTGATTAGGTCGATCATTACACCACTAACAGGGTCTAAAACCTTTACCTGATTAGGTCGATCATTACACCACTAACAGGGTCTAAACCCTTAACCTGATTAGGTCGATCATTACACCACTAACAGGGTCTAAAACCTTTACCTGATTAGGTCGATCATTACACCACTAACAGGTCTAAAGATTAGGTCTAAACAACTAACAGGTTAAACCTTACCTGATTAGGTCGATCATTACACTACTAACAGGGTCTAAAACCTTAACCTGATTAGGTCGATCATTACACTACTAACAGAGTCTAAAACCTTACCTGATTAGGTCGATCATTACACTACTAACAGGGTCTAAAACCCTTAACCTGATTAGGTCGATCATTACACTACTAACAGGGTCTAAAACCTTAACCTGATTAGGTCGATCATTACACCACTAACAGGGTCTAAAACCTTAACCTGATTAGGTCGATCATTACACTACTACTAACAGGGTCTAAACCTTAACCTGATTAGGTCGATCATTACACCACTAACAGGGTCTAAAACCTTAACCTGATTAGGTCGATCATTACACTACTAACAGGGTCTAAAACCTTAACCTGATTAGGTCGATCATTACACTACTAACAGAGTCTAAAACCTTAACCTGATTAGGTCGATCATTACACCACTAACAGAGTCTAAAACCTTTACCTGATTAGGTCGATCATTACACCACTAACAGGGTCTAAAACCTTAACCTGATTAGGTCGATCATTACACCACTAACAGGGTCTAAAACCTTAACCTGATTAGGTCGAATTACACACTCATTACACCTAGTCCACACTAACAGGGTCTAAAACCTTTAACCTGATTAGGTCGATCATTACACTACTAACAGGTCTAAAACCTTAACCTGATTAGGTCGATCATTACACTACTAACAGGGTCTAAACCCTTAACCTGATTAGGTCGATCATTACACCACTAACAGGGTCTAAACCCTTTACCTGATTAGGTCGATCATTACACTACTAACAGAGTCTAAAACCTTAACCTGATTAGGTCGATCATTACACCACTAACAGGGTCTAAAACCTTTACCTGATTAGGTCGATCATTACACTACTAACAGAGTCTAAAACCTTTAACCTGATTAGGTCGATCATTACACCACTAACAGGGTCTAAAACCTTAACCTGATTAGGTCGATCATTACACTACTAACAGGGTCTAAAACCTTTACCTGATTAGGTCGATCATTACACTACTAACAGGGTCTAAAACCTTAACCTGATTAGGTCGATCATTACACTACTAACAGGGTCTAAACCCTTTACCTGATTAGGTCGATCATTACACCACTAACAGGTCTAAACCCTTAACCTGATTAGGTCGATCATTACACCACTAACAGGGTCTAAACCCTTAACCTGATTAGGTCGATCATTACACCACTAACAGGGTCTAAAACCTTTACCTGATTAGGTCGATCATTACACCACTAACAGGGTCTAAACCTTAACCTGATTAGGTCGATCATTACACCACTAACAGGGTCTAAAACCCTTAACCTGATTAGGTCGATCATTACACCACTAACAGGGTCTAAACCTTAACCTGATTAGGTCGATCATTACACACTAACAGAGTCTAAACCTTCCTGATTAGGTCGATCATTACACCACTAACAGGTCTAAACCCTTTACCTGATTAGGTCGATCATTACACTACTAACAGGGTCTAAACCCTTAACCTGATTAGGTCGATCATTACACCACTAACAGGGTCTAAACCCTTAACCTGATTAGGTCGATCATTACACCACTAACAGGGTCTAAACCCTTAACCTGATTAGGTCGATCATTACACCACTAACAGGGTCTAAAACCTTTACCTGATTAGGTCGATCATTACACCACTAACAGGGTCTAAAACCTTAACCTGATTAGGTCGATCATTACACCACTAACAGGGTCTAAACCTTAACCTGATTAGGTCGATCATTACACCACTAACAGGGTCTAAAACCTTTAACCTGATTAGGTCGATCATTACACCACTAACAGGGTCTAAAACCTTAACCTGATTAGGTCGATCATTACACCACTAACAGGGTCTAAAACCTTAACCTGATTAGGTCGATCATTACACCACTAACAGGGTCTAAAACCTTTAACCTGATTAGGTCGATCATTACACCACTAACAGGGTCTAAAACCCTTAACCTGATTAGGTCGATCATTACACCACTAACAGGGTCTAAAACCTTAACCTGATTAGGTCGATCATTACACCACTAACAGGGTCTAAAACCTTAACCTGATTAGGTCGATCATTACACCACTAACAGGGTCTAAAACCTTACCTGATTAGGTCGATCATTACACTACTAACAGGGTCTAAAACCTTAACCTGATTAGGTCGATCATTACACCACTAACAGGGTCTAAAACCCTTAACCTGATTAGGTCGATCATTACACCACTAACAGGGTCTAAAACCTTAACCTGATTAGGTCGATCATTACACCACTAACAGGGTCTAAAACCTTTACCTGATTAGGTCGATCATTACACCACTAACAGGGTCTAAAACCTTTAACCTGATTAGGTCGATCATTACACCACTAACAGGGTCTAAAACCTTAACCTGATTAGGTCGATCATTACACCACTAACAGGGTCTAAAACCTTAACCTGATTAGGTCGATCATTACACCACTAACAGGGTCTAAAACCTTTACCTGATTAGGTCGATCATTACACCACTAACAGGGTCTAAACCCTTAACCTGATTAGGTCGATCATTACACTACTAACAGGGTCTAAAACCTTAACCTGATTAGGTCGATCATTACACCACTAACAGGGTCTAAAACCTTAACCTGATTAGGTCGATCATTACACCACTAACAGGGTCTAAAACCTTTACCTGATTAGGTCGATCATTACACCACTAACAGGGTCTAAACCTTTACCTGATTAGGTCGATCATTACACCACTAACAGGGTCTAAAACCTTAACCTGATTAGGTCGATCATTACACCACTAACAGGGTCTAAAACCTTAACCTGATTAGGTCGATCATTACACCACTAACAGGGTCTAAAACCTTAACCTGATTAGGTCGATCATTACACTACTAACAGGGTCTAAAACCTTAACCTGATTAGGTCGATCATTACACCACTAACAGGGTCTAAACCCTTTACCTGATTAGGTCGATCATTACACCACTAACAGGGTCTAAAACCTTAACCTGATTAGGTCGATCATTACACCACTAACAGGGTCTAAAACCTTTACCTGATTAGGTCGATCATTACACCACTAACAGGGTCTAAAACCTTTACCTGATTAGGTCGATCATTACACCACTAACAGGGTCTAAAACCTTAACCTGATTAGGTCGATCATTACACCACTAACAGGGTCTAAAACCTTACCTGATTAGGTCGATCATTACACCACTAACAGGGTCTAAAACCTTTACCTGATTAGGTCGATCATTACACCACTAACAGGGTCTAAAACCTTAACCTGATTAGGTCGATCATTACACCACTAACAGGGTCTAAAACCTTTACCTGATTAGGTCGATCATTACACCACTAACAGGGTCTAAACCCTTAACCTGATTAGGTCGATCATTACACCACTAACAGGGTCTAAACCCTTAACCTGATTAGGTCGATCATTACACCACTAACAGGGTCTAAACCCTTTACCTGATTAGGTCGATCATTACACCACTAACAGGGTCTAAACCCTTTACCTGATTAGGTCGATCATTACACTACTAACAGGGTCTAAAACCTTTACCTGATTAGGTCGATCATTACACCACTAACAGGGTCTAAACCCTTAACCTGATTAGGTCGATCATTACACCACTAACAGAGTCTAAACCCTTAACCTGATTAGGTCGATCATTACACCACTAACAGAGTCTAAAACCTTAACCTGATTAGGTCGATCATTACACCACTAACAGAGTCTAAACCCTTAACCTGATTAGGTCGATCATTACACCACTAACAGAGTCTTAAACCTTTACCTGATTAGGTCGATCATTACACCACTAACAGGGTCTAAAACCTTAACCTGATTAGGTCGATCATTACACTACTAACAGGGTCTAAAACCTTAACCTGATTAGGTCGATCATTACACCACTAACAGGGTCTAAAACCTTACCTGATTAGGTCGATCATTACACACTAACAGGGTCTAAACCTTAACCTGATTAGGTCGATCATTACACCACTAACAGGGTCTAAAACCTTAACCTGATTAGGTCGATCATTACACCACTAACAGGTCTAAAACCTTAACCTGATTAGGTCGATCATTACACCACTAACAGGGTCTAAAACCTTTAACCTGATTAGGTCGATCATTACACCACTAACAGGGTCTAAAACCTTAACCTGATTAGGTCGATCATTACACCACTAACAGGGTCTAAAACCTTAACCTGATTAGGTCGATCATTACACCACTAACAGGGTCTAAAACCTTTTACCTGATTAGGTCGATCATTACACCACTAACAGGGTCTAAAACCTTAACCTGATTAGGTCGATCATTACACCACTAACAGGGTCTAAAACCTTTACCTGATTAGGTCGATCATTACACCACTAACAGGGTCTAAACCCTTAACCTGATTAGGTCGATCATTACACCACTAACAGGGTCTAAAACCTTAACCTGATTAGGTCGATCATTACACCACTAACAGGGTCTAAAACCTTAACCTGATTAGGTCGATCATTACACCACTAACAGGGTCCTAAAACCTTAACCTGATTAGGTCGATCATTACACCACTAACAGGGTCTAAAACCTTAACCTGATTAGGTCGATCATTACACCACTAACAGGGTCTAAACCTTAACCTGATTAGGTCGATCATTACACCACTAACAGGGTCTAAAACCTTAACCTGATTAGGTCGATCATTACACCACTAACAGGGTCTAAAACCTTAACCTGATTAGGTCGATCATTACACCACTAACAGGGTCTAAAACCTTTAACCTGATTAGGTCGATCATTACACCACTAACAGGGTCTAAAACCTTAACCTGATTAGGTCGATCATTACACCACTAACAGGGTCTAAAACCTTTACCTGATTAGGTCGATCATTACACCACTAACAGGGTCTAAAACCTTTACCTGATTAGGTCGATCATTACACTACTAACAGGGTCTAAAACCTTAACCTGATTAGGTCGATCATTACACCACTAACAGAGTCTAAACCCTTTACCTGATTAGGTCGATCATTACACCACTAACAGAGTCTAAAACCTTAACCTGATTAGGTCGATCATTACACTACTAACAGGGTCTAAAACCTTTACCTGATTAGGTCGATCATTACACCACTAACAGGGTCTAAACCCTTTACCTGATTAGGTCGATCATTACACCACTAACAGGGTCTAAACCCTTAACCTGATTAGGTCGATCATTACACCACTAACAGGGTCTAAACCCTTAACCTGATTAGGTCGATCATTACACTACTAACAGGGTCTAAAACCTTAACCTGATTAGGTCGATCATTACACCACTAACAGGGTCTAAAACCTTTAACCTGATTAGGTCGATCATTACACCACTAACAGGGTCTAAAACCCTTAACCTGATTAGGTCGATCATTACACTACTAACAGGGTCTAAAACCTTAACCTGATTAGGTCGATCATTACACCACTAACAGGGTCTAAAACCTTAACCTGATTAGGTCGATCATTACACCACTAACAGGGTCTAAAACCTTTAACCTGATTAGGTCGATCATTACACCACTAACAGGGTCTAAAACCTTAACCTGATTAGGTCGATCATTACACCACTAACAGGGTCTAAAACCTTAACCTGATTAGGTCGATCATTACACACTAACAGGGTCTAAAACCTTAACCTGATTAGGTCGATCATTACACCACTAACAGAGTCTAAAACCTTAACCTGATTAGGTCGATCATTACACTACTAACAGGGTCTAAAACCTTAACCTGATTAGGTCGATCATTACACCACTAACAGGGTCTAAACCCTTAACCTGATTAGGTCGATCATTACACCACTAACAGGGTCTAAAACCTTAACCTGATTAGGTCGATCATTACACCACTAACAGGTCTAAAACCTTAACCTGATTAGGTCGATCATTACACCACTAACAGGGTCTAAAACCTTTACCTGATTAGGTCGATCATTACACTACTAACAGGGTCTAAAACCTTAACCTGATTAGGTCGATCATTACACTACTAACAGGGTCTAAAACCTTTACCTGATTAGGTCGATCATTACACTACTAACAGGGTCTAAAACCTTAACCTGATTAGGTCGATCATTACACCACTAACAGGGTCTAAAACCTTAACCTGATTAGGTCGATCATTACACCACTAACAGGTCTAAAACCTTAACCTGATTAGGTCGATCATTACACCACTAACAGGGTCTAAACCTTAACCTGATTAGGTCGATCATTACACCACTAACAGGGTCTAAAACCTTAACCTGATTAGGTCGATCATTACACCTACTAAACAGGGTCTAAAACCTTAACCTTAACTGATTAGGTCGATCATTACACCACTAACAGGGTCTAAAACCTTAACCTGATTAGGTCGATCATTACACACTACTACAGGGTCTAAAACCTTAACCTGATTAGGTCGATCATTACACCACTAACAGGGTCTAAAACCTTAACCTGATTAGGTCGATCATTACACCACTAACAGGGTCTAAAACCTTTACCTGATTAGGTCGATCATTACACTACTAACAGGGTCTAAAACCTTAACCTGATTAGGTCGATCATTACACCACTAACAGGGTCTAAAACCTTAACCTGATTAGGTCGATCATTACACTACTAACAGGGTCTAAAACCTTTACCTGATTAGGTCGATCATTACACTACTAACAGGGTCTAAAACCTTAACCTGATTAGGTCGATCATTACACCACTAACAGGGTCTAAAACCTTAACCTGATTAGGTCGATCATTACACCACTAACAGGGTCTAAACCCTTTACCTGATTAGGTCGATCATTACACCACTAACAGAGTCTAAAACCTTAACCTGATTAGGTCGATCATTACACCACTAACAGGGTCTAAAACCTTTAACCTGATTAGGTCGATCATTACACTACTAACAGAGTCTAAAACCTTAACCTGATTAGGTCGATCATTACACTACTAACAGGGTCTAAAACCTTTACCCTGATTAGGTCGATCATTACACCACTAACAGGGTCTAAAACCTTTAACCTGATTAGGTCGATCATTACACCACTAACAGAGTCTAAAACCTTAACCTGATTAGGTCGATCATTACACCACTAACAGAGTCTAAAACCTTAACCTGATTAGGTCGATCATTACACCACTAACAGAGTCTAAACCCTTTACCTGATTAGGTCGATCATTACACCACTAACAGGGTCTAAACCCTTAACCTGATTAGGTCGATCATTACACTACTAACAGGGTCTAAAACCTTAACCTGATTAGGTCGATCATTACACCACTAACAGGGTCTAAAACCTTTACCTGATTAGGTCGATCATTACACCACTAACAGAGTCTAAACCCTTAACCTGATTAGGTCGATCATTACACCACTAACAGAGTCTAAAACCTTTACCTGATTAGGTCGATCATTACACTACTAACAGAGTCTAAAACCTTAACCTGATTAGGTCGATCATTACACTACTAACAGAGTCTAAAACCTTAACCTGATTAGGTCGATCATTACACTACTAACAGAGTCTAAAACCTTAACCTGATTAGGTCGATCATTACACCACTAACAGAGTTACTAAAACCTTTACCCTGATTAGGTCGATCATTACACCACTAACAGGGTCTAAAACCTTAACCTGATTAGGTCGATCATTACACTACTAACAGGGTCTAAAACCTTAACCTGATTAGGTCGATCATTACACCCACTAACAGGGTCTAAAACCTTAACCTGATTAGGTCGATCATTACACTACTAACAGGGTCTAAAACCTTAACCTGATTAGGTCGATCATTACACCACTAACAGGGTCTAAAACCTTTACCTGATTAGGTCGATCATTACACCACTAACAGGGTCTAAAACCTTAACCTGATTAGGTCGATCATTACACCACTAACAGGGTCTAAAACCTTTACCTGATTAGGTCGATCATTACACCACTAACAGGGTCTAAAACCTTTAACCTGATTAGGTCGATCATTACACCACTAACAGGGTCTAAAACCTTAACCTGATTAGGTCGATCATTACACCACTAACAGGGTCTAAAACCTTTACCTGATTAGGTCGATCATTACACCACTAACAGGGTCTAAAACCTTAACCTGATTAGGTCGATCATTACACCACTAACAGGGTCTAAAACCTTTACCTGATTAGGTCGATCATTACACCACTAACAGGGTCTAAAACCTTAACCTGATTAGGTCGATCATTACACCACTAACAGGGTCTAAAACCTTTACCTGATTAGGTCGATCATTACACCACTAACAGGGTCTAAAACCTTAACCTGATTAGGTCGATCATTACACCACTAACAGGGTCTAAACCCTTTACCTGATTAGGTCGATCATTACACCACTAACAGGGTCTAAAACCTTTACCTGATTAGGTCGATCATTACACCACTAACAGGGTCTAAAACCTTAACCTGATTAGGTCGATCATTACACTACTAACAGGGTCTAAAACCTTTACCTGATTAGGTCGATCATTACACCACTAACAGGGTCTAAAACCTTACCTGATTAGGTCGATCATTACACTACTAACAGGTCTAAAAACCTTTACTTGATTAGGTCGATCATTACACCACTAACAGGGTCTAAAACCTTTAACCTGATTAGGTCGTATCATTACACTAAACTTAACCTGATGGAGGTCGATCATCTACACACTTATCAGGGTCTAAAACCTTTACCTGATTAGGTCGATCATTACACCACTAACAGGGTCTAAAAACTTAAATGATTAGGTCGATCATAACACCACTAACAGAGTTAAACCCTTTACTGATTAGGTCGATCATTACACTACTGAAACAGGGTCTAAAACCTTTACCTGATTAGGTCGATCATTACACTAAAACTAAAACAGGGTCTATAACCTTTTTTTTTGTATAATTAACCTAATAGGCGTACCTGATTAGGTCGATCATTACACTAAACAGACGTCTAAAACACTTGATTAGGTCCATTACACACTAACAGGGTCTAAACCCTTTACCTAATTAGGTTCGATTAGTTACACTACGTCGATAATCTTTTCATACATAAAACATATCTTATGTACGTTATATTTTCAAAGCAAATACCGTTGTTTTGTATCTTTTAAAGTAAATACAGCATAGTTTCTGAAACAATGTTAAATTGTACCGAGAAAATAGTAAATTTGGTAATGTTGAGACGTCGCGAGGCTTTATTGCATGAGTAGCCATGCAATACAGCATAAGGCGACTTGAATGCGTTAAACAAGCCAGTATAACACGTGTAGATATGAGAGAAAATAAGGTGTATGTCGTTTGGTAAATGCTCAAACCATTCTGAAACCTGCCTTATGAAGATTACCTGTTAATAAATTATATATTATTTTGTTATTTTAATCGTTTTGCTATCTTCAATGGTCCATTTCAACAATTGTGACCTGTTTAGAAAGACCAGTTGGATATAAAGAAAATCTGTTTTGTTTGCACTTGTTGTGGTCTTTATAGTGAGGTACCGTATTGTGGAAACCAAAAATATGTGTTAATATTATGTCCGCAGAGACTGAAATGCAAACTAAAGCCACTTACCGTTACTATTGGTAGGTTATAACATCATAATGGTTGTCATGATTTTTACTTTATTTCTGTCATTCTTCGGAATTATCCATGAAACTGGAATATCAGCCGATTTTGATTTCTCTCATCACTGACAAGCCTTCATAAATGTACTCTGCCCTTTCATATAACTAGTATTTGTTGCAATTTATTATGGAATCATCTTTAAAGGGTATTTTTTTTACAATTCTCCTACGTATGTAGAAAGCAATGACCATTTCATCAGCAATGGCGCAACCTACAAATTCCTTTCATTATAAGCTAATTCTAATATCTAATTTGATGTATTACATGTAATTACAACAGCGTGGTTATCTTTGGCCAACTACCAGTATGACATTTTCTTCACCTGTCATTAATGGTATACGACAACGAATATTTCTAAACAGGAAATAAATTGAAAGTTCTAAATCACAAAACGAAATAAACACGAATATATATCTTGCTATGCAGTATGCTAAATCTACCATGGACGAAATTTACTGCACCTGTAATTCGTAATAAGCTATAACAAATTGAGTAGTAAAGATATCCGCAAAGTGACAACAGCAGCTACAACCGGTCAAGATAATCAAGAAGTATCACCACAAGCAACTTCTAACTTTCTTTGATACGAAGTTCAGCCACTGGCGACATTCGCTACACCCGTAATTCGTGGTAAGCAATGATGAAGCCCCCGTTGAAGCAATGATTGGTGACATTTGCTACACTCGTTGTTCATTGTAAGTTATTATAAATCTACCGTATATGATATTTGCTGCATTTGTTATTATCAGTAAGCGTGTATAGCAAATCTTCCATTGGCGATATTGACTGCATCTCTTATGCGTCGTTAGCAATGATAAAGCTACCAATGGCAACATTTGCTACACTCCTAAGCCGTGTAATCTATAACAAATCTATCATTAGTGACATTTCCACCCCGTTATTCGTGGTAAGCTATGATGAAGCTGTCATATGTGACATTTGTCACACCCGTTATTCATGGTAAACTATGATGAAGCTGTCATATGTGACATTTTCCACGCCCATTATTCGTGGTAAGCTATGATGAAGCTGTCATATGTAACATTTTCCACACCCGTTATTCGTGTTACGCTATGCTGAAGCTGTCATATGTGACATTTTCCACACCCGTTATTCGTGATAAGCTATGATGAAGCTGCCATATGTGACATTTTCCACACCCATTATTTATGGTAAACTATGATGAAGCTGTCATATGTGCCATTTTCCACACCCGTTATTCGTGGTAAGCTATGATGAAGCTGTCATATGTCACACTTTTCACACCCGTTTTTCGTGGAACGTTATGCTGAAGCTGCCATATGTGACATTTTCCACATCCATTATTCGTGGTAAGCTTTGATGAAGCTGTCATTAGTGACATTTTCCAAACCCGTTATCCGTGGTAAGCTATGATGAAGCTGTCATATGTGACATTTTACACACCCGTTATTTGTGGTAAGCTATGATGAAGCTGTCATATGTGACACTTTCCACAACCGTTATTCGTGGTAAGCTATGATGAAGCTGTCATATGTGACATTTTTCACACTCGTTATTCATGGTCTGCTATGATGAAGCTGTCATATGTGACATTTTCCACACCCGTTATTCGTGGTAAGCTATGATGAAGCTGTCATATGTGACATTTTCCACACCCGTTATTCATGGTAAGCTATGATGAAGCTGTCATATGTGACATTTTCCACACCCGTTATTCGTGGTAAGCTATGATGAAGCTATCATATGTGACATTTTCCACACCCGTTATTCATGGTAAGCTATGATGAAGCTGTCAAATGTGACATTTTCCACACCCATTATTCGTGGTAAGCTATGATGAAGCTGTCATATGTGACATTTTCCACACCCGTTATTCATGGTAAGCTATGATGAAGCTGTCATATGTGACATTTTCCACACCCGTTATTCATGGTAAGCTATGATGAAGCTGTCATATGTGACATTTTCCACACCCGTTATTCATGGTAAGCTATGATGAAGCTGTCATATGTGACATTTTCCACACCTATTATTCGTGGTAAGCTATGATGAAGCTGTCATATGTGACATTTTCCAAACCCGTTATACATGGTAAGCTATGATGAAGCTGTCATATGTGACATTTTCCACACCCGTTATTCGTGGTAAGCTATGATGAAGCTGTCATATGTGACATTTTCCACACCCGTTATTCGTGGTAAGCTATGATGAAGCTGTCATATGTGACATTTTCCACACCCGTTATTCGTGGTAAGCTATGATGAAGCTGTCATATGTGACACTTTCCACACCCGTTTTTCGTGGAACGCTATGCTGAAGCTGTCATATGTGACATTTTCCACACCCGTTATTCATGGTCTGCTATGATGAAGCTGTCATATGTGACATTTTCCACACCCGTTATTCATGGTAAACTATGATGAAGCTGTCATATGTGACATTTTCCACACCCGTTATTCGTGGTAAGCTTTGATGAAGCTGTCATATGTGACACTTTCCACACCTGTTTTTCGTTGAACGCTATGCTGAAGCTGTCATATGTGACATTTTCCACACCCGTTATTCATGGTCTGCTATGATGAAGCTGTCATATGTGACATTTTCCACACCCGTTATTCATGGTAAACTATGATGAAGCTGTCATATGTGACATTTTCCACACCCGTTATTCGTGGTAAGCTATGATGAAGCTGTCATATGTGACATTTTCCACACCCGTTATTCGTGGTAAGCTATGATGAAGCTGTCATATGTGACATTTTCCACACCCGTTATTCATGGTATGCTATGATGAAGCTGTCATGTGACATTTTCCACACCCGTTATTCATGGTATGCTATGATGAAGCTGTCATGTGACATTTTCCACACCCGTTATTCATGGTAAACTATGATGAAGCTGTCATATGTGACATTTTCCACACCCGGTATTCATGGTATGCTATGATGAAGCTGTCATATGTGACATTTTCCACACCCGTTATTCGTGGTAAGCTATGATGAAGCTGTCATATGTGACATTTTCCACACCCGTTATTCGTGGTAAGCTATGATGAAGCTGTCATATGTGACATTTTCCAAACCCGTTATTCGTGGTAAGCTATGATGAAGCTGCCATATGTGACATTTTCCACACCCATTATTCGTAGTAAGCTATGATGAAGCTGTCATATGTGACACTTTCCACAACCGTTTTTCGTGGAAAGCTATGATGAAGCTGTCATATGTGACATTTTCCACACCCGTTATTCGTGGTAAGCTATGATGAAGCTGTCATATGTGACATTTTCCACACCCATTATTCGTGGTAAGCTATGATGAAGCTGTCATGTGTGACATTTTCCACACCCGTTATTCATGGTAAGCTATGATGAAGCTGTCATATGTGACATTTTCCACACCCATTATTCGTGGTAAGCTATGATGAAGCTGTCATATGTGACATTTTCCACACCCGTTATTCATGGTAAACTATGATGAAGCTGTCATATATGACATTTTCCACACCCGGTATTCATGGTATGCTATGATGAAGCTGTCATATGTGACATTTTCCACACCCGTTATTCGTGGTAAGCTATGATGAAGCTGTCATATGTGACATTTTCCACACCCGTTATTCGTGGTAAGCTATGATGAAGCTGTCATATGTGACATTTTCCACACCCGTTATTCGTGGTAAGCTATGATGAAGCTGCCATATGTGACATTTTCCACACCCATTATTCGTAGTAAGCTATGATGAAGCTGTCATATGTGACACTTTCCACAACCGTTTTTCGTGGAAAGCTATGATGAAGCTGTCATATGTGACATTTTCCACACCCGTTATTCGTGGTAAGCTATGATGAAGCTGTCATATGTGCCTTTCCACACCCATTATTCGTGGTAAGCTATGATGAAGCTGTCATATGTGACATTTTCCACACCCGTTATTCATGGTAAGCTATGATGAAGCTGTCATATGTGACATTTTCCACACCCATTATTCGTGGTAAACTATGATGAAGCTGTCATATGTGACATTTTCCACACCCGTTATTCGTGGTAAGCTTTGATGAAGCTGTCATATGTGACATTTTCCACATCCGTTATTCGTGGTAAGCTATGACGAAGCTGTCATATGTGACATTTTCTACACCCGTTATCCATGGTCTGCTATGATGAAGCTGTCCTATGTGACATTTTCCACACCCGTTATTCGTGGTAAGCTTTGATGAAGCTGTCATATGTGACACTTTCCACACCCGTTTTTCGTGGAACGCTATGCTGAAGCTGTCATATGTGACATTTTCCACACCCGTTATTCATGGTCTGCTATGATGAAGCTGTCATATGTGACATTTTCCACACCCGTTATTCATGGTAAACTATGATGAAGCTGTCATATGTGACATTTTCCACACCCGTTATTCGTGGTAAGCTATGATGAAGCTGTCATATGTGACATTTTCCACACCCGTTATTCGTGGTAAGCTATGATGAAGCTGTCATATGTGACATTTTCCACACCCGTTATTCGTGGTAAGCTATGATGAAGCTGTCATATGTGCCATTTTCCACACCCGTTATTCGTGGTAAGCTATGATGAAGCTGTCATTAGTGACATTTTCCACACCCATTATTCGTGGTAAGCTATGATGAAGCTGTCATATGTGACATTTTCCACACCCGTTACTCGTGGTAAGCTATGATGAAGCTGTCATATGTGACATTTTCCACATCCGTTATTCGTGGTAAGCTATGATGAAGCTGCCATTGACGGCATTTGCTGCGTCTGTCACAGTGGCTGTGTTGTTTCCTTTTCTCACACATATACACGAAAAATCGGCGCAGGCGTCTGGTGCATATTTTGACATTTTATCCTTTAGCACAGCCTTGTAAGACGAGTTAATAAACATATATATAATCGGGTTCCATATGACGGAAGCTTTCGCAAACAGAGCAGGCAGCATACTTATCACTGGATTGATAGCATGAATGTCATCAAAAACTGCGTACAATGAAATGGCGGAGTATGGTAGCCAGGATAAAATGAAAGCACCTGTTGAAAGAGAAGAAATCCAGGTAAAATACTGTTTAAGACAATGATGAATGCCGCTTTCGTACAAAGAAATTAAACTTAATCTAACAGGCAGCTTACATTTTACTTATTTCTTAGCTATGGGCCTGCATTATGATCAGTCCTTCAGACTATTTTATATAGAACTTCGCCAATTTGTTAATACTGTAAATTGGGATATTTTGGATGTGATCACGTATTGTGTTTGGTTAAAAAGCAGCAAAATTTTGACTACGTATGTATTTGGTAGTTTATGTACACGTTATTTATTGATCAATCACTTGTGTAAACATTCAAACGGAAACAACAAAACCTTTTTTTTTCTTTTTTTTTTTTTTTTTTGTGGCGAAAACGAATATAAAGGTATGTGATTATTAATCATTTCTGATGAAGACAAAATAGATGGTTTGCATTTCTCAATGATATAAGCGGCAAATTTGTAATGACGTAAGGAAAACCTGACAAAATCGCGTGCCTGGCAGCAGTTGTCAAAATGGTGAAGCACGGTCGTTTCGACAACTAACAAAGCGACAAACGCTACCAAAATTAAGATTTTATGCCATGCGTGACTGTATACGTTTTCCTCAATGTAAAATATACGAAGCATGATGCAGATTATGCATGGATATTCTTTATACCGGCGAAAAAACTGGTGTTGGCAATGTAAACACACACACGTTCAATGTACAGCTGTTCAAAGCGTGCCTGTTGTCTACCGGTTCATCAAATACACATATTAACCATTTGTCAGCAACATGTTCAGCTTTTAGGACTTGAAAGGAATTAAGTCAGACTGCATCCGAGGATGTTATACAGAATCAGTAACGAGAAACTGAATATAATATTCATGTACGTTACTGGTATTGTACAGACGTACATATAGTGCTAACATGGCGGAGACATCATGCATACCAACATAGACGTTTATAACCAGTTATGGGACCTATTTACGTCTTTTATAAATCACTGGTATAACTAAAAGTTTGCTGTTTTTATTAAATAGATGATAAATGAAGTAAAATATGCATGTTGGCAAGCCTTTACTGTCAAATTTACACATTTTGCAAGACATGAATATAGAATTTCATTAATTCAGTTTCTTATAAAAGAATGTTTGACATCTGTTTATCATTTACATCCGAATAATTATCAATAAAATTCCAGGTAAAATAAGATACTGCCACCTCCAAACAATTACTCTCACCAGTGTAAATTCCACACTTTTATTAGTAATGAGAAGTATCCAATATATTATACATATCTATATAAAATTTAAAAAATCATATATGCATGTAATTGTGATAGAAATGTTTTGTTTTTACAGATGACACAAAGAGTATAAGACAAGTTAAAGCTTTTAAAGTGTTTTGCGTAGATTATCAAGTACAGTTTATATATATATATATATAATGTATATTATATTACTAAACCTTGTTGTTTTATTTGTATCTCAAACTTTATGAGCTACATTACTTTTAAATAGGTATTATTGTAAGTTACACCCCCGCCACCCTTGATATTCTAAGGGTTATAATCACTGACATTATATCCACTTCTAAACTATCCTATACTGAAAGTCAAGGCAGTTCAGGAGAATAAAACTGGCCAATTACATGTTTGCAGAGTTATCCTTTTTGATTTCAGAGAGAGAGCGATGTCCGAATTCAAAGCCACACAGTCATCCACAGTGTACCGTCATTAGATTCTTTTGATGTGCATCAAAGGACCAACTTACCTGTCTTCTGTTGATTAAAATATTGTGTTACCAAGTACATAGTATATTCCTTATTAAAATAATTTATCATAACACATAATGGATTTCTATGAAGTGGCACACATGCTTTTGAGACCTACATTGAACATGCCACTATTAGCTATCGGGAGAAAACTGTGTAAAATATCTTAAACAACATATCAATGTTCTTTGCTAGGGGTGTATCCACCCTGACATCTTAAGGTATCATTCCATGTTTATGGCGTTAAAATAAATTTGTGCTGCTTTTTACAAGAAGTATACACAATCGTTTGCGAATTCGCAGCCCACAGCATCATTGTCAAAGCCATATTCGCTAAGTGTTGCTTTAAAAAGAGACACTAAAAGTTTCTCGTCATTCATTTGCGACAAC
The DNA here is from genome assembly GCF_041381155.1 of Argopecten irradians. NCBI lineage: Eukaryota > Metazoa > Mollusca > Bivalvia > Pectinida > Pectinidae > Argopecten > Argopecten irradians. Next base: position 4,303,671 of record NC_091148.1, on the reverse strand, counting down.
ATCAGATATGGCTGCACACCATAGTAAGTTATTATTTTGTCTATAAAGGTGTCCCTGAGAATAAATGTGGTAGTACATTCAGTGACGAAATGCCGAATGACGTCATAGGAAGGTTTCCGCACATCACACATCTTTTGCTACATTGTTGTATAGGAGGGCAAGTTAACATTTTACAGACGTATACTATTTCTTTCTAACTTGTATTCTCTAATTTCAATAGCTTATATACTTCACCATATGTCATGTGTACAATTTTAATACGATTTAAACCAGAGTCATTGTTCATTCGTTCTTTAAGTTGTGCGTTTTCACGGATGTGTATTGCAGCTCTTACTATATATTTCCACTCGCGTCGATTTGAGAAATTCCCATCAATTACATATTGAGATATAAATATATATATGTTAGATTATAATTGCGAAGAATGTTAACTATATCAGGCACGAATCCGCCTTGTATCTTTGATGTTCCGTCATAATTCAGGAATTTTAAAAGTCTACGATTGAAAATATCTTTTGTTGTGCTATTTGGAGGACTACTTATCAGGCAGTGTAGAAAGTTCAATTTCCTCTTTTCTATTGCACTATTGATTCATAAATGCCGAGCATCGTTTTACACATATCCGACCTTGAAGACTTCCTAATAAAGATTTATAATCATTTTTGTAGCATAGCGCTGAAAGATTTCTAGCGTTTGTCTGTCTTTTGCCGTTAGATTGCTCCACATTTCAGATCCATATAACACGGCTGGTAGTATTACCTTCTTATAAATGTTAACAATGATCAACGGCTTAGTATATGCACAGTCTGATGCCATACGAGTTATGGCATGTAACATGTTCCTTCCTTTTCTGCATGCTTTCTCCACAGCGTTTGAGATCTTGATGATACTTCAATTCTTAGATGAACTTCTGATTTTACCGTCTTGAGCTTACCCCCGTCCAATGTCCATGTGATATCTGTAATACAGTTTTGAAACGATAATATAGAACACTTAGAAGAATTAAAAGTAAAATTTCACGTCTTCGCATATTCTTCCGCAATGTTGAGTAGGCACTGAAGAGCTCTCGGACTCGTGCAAATGAGTGCTATATCGTCCGCTAGGCATGGGTTAGCACATTTAACTGTCAAAATTCTCGCGCCTGCTGGCGATGCTTCTAATTGGTTAAGTAGATTGTTTATATGGGGGAGGTATAAAAAAGTTGACATTATTCCCCCTTGTCTTACTGATCTTTTCACACTGAACCAACGTGATTGGACATTATTATGGAGGACCGACCTGACGATTCCTTTATATGAGTTGTAAAGCTTTCTGAACAAGTTTCCGGTTATACCGAGTTCATATAGGAGATTTCAGAAAAGATGGCGATGACGTCACACAAAGGTAATCCGGACGCTCAAAGGTACAACTCCGTATATCTGTACATATTAACATGGTGGGAACACAGCCGCTTCGATCTTTGTTTACATTTTATAGTAATAAATAGTACGGCAATCCGACAATTGCTGCTTGATCTTAATTTCAAAAGGTTTAAATAAAAATATGTAACAATAATATATAGATATTAACATATGGTATTCATATATTTTACGATCTTTATACTCCATTTTCGACCGCCACGAGAAAAAACATGGTCGCCATTATTTATATACATTAACAGAATTTTGCAAATATCAGCTTGAAATTACAAATTAAATTCCAAATTCCGAAAATATCGTACTGAAATTTTAATAGGCGATTACTGTTTTCTTAGTCTTACTTGGTAAAACACCTTACGATGTGTGGTTATGACCAAATTAAAGTTTGCTTTCGTAGATTACCCCAAGCGCACGGCAGCCATTACGTACAATACTGTCGAGATCTCGAATTTCGTCCTTTTTCAGAGTCACAAAATTACGTATTCTGGATATTTTTTTCGTCAGAAATTTTGGAGTTTAGTTTTTGACATACAAATGAGTCAGTTTGTATTTACTTTTTATCGTACTTTAAAAAAAAACTTTTAGTAATTTAGTATTTTCGAAGGCGTGCGCAATGTGTCCTGGTCGGCATTTACAGTATTACGATCTGTATTCATAAACCTAAAAGTAGTCTATCTAACATGTATTCGAATTATTTAAAAGTAATATTACTTCAATTTGAGACTTCACTTAGTAGCCCATGGAATAAAAGCTACTGAAATTAAAAAATAATTGTAAGCCTACATAATGACAATTGTTCATATAACGCGTCAAATTCTCGGATGTTGCCAAGTCTTTCCTTTAGAGCGAACTGATATGTTATCAAATGGTCTGTACTTGCTTTATTCCAAGATGTGTGGTTCCTTGGACTATTTTCTGGTACTTAACAATATCCAATATTGAGATCTATTGAGCAAACTATAGGTAGGTAGTTAGACGCTATTTCAATATCACCATTATCTAGTATTCGGTTACTTGTAACACTAGCAGCAGTTGATTGGTCTATAAATATATGGTCTAACGTCCATTGGCAAGACCCGGATGTATATTCTTGTCCAGTCCTGGACGGTTGATTGTTAAGAATGCACAAGTTAAAGTCATTAACTAGGTTTTTCACAGCATTTGCCTTTTGTCTTGCAATTGAATATGTCGGATTTTCTAGGATCCGTGCATTAAAATCTCCCGCTATAATAAGTTTACCGCATTGGTCATATAACGAAAGCAGATCGTGTTAAGTTTGCAAGGTTTCACAGTATATATACGCCAAATATGCTTTACCGGTTACTTCAATGGCAACAATACGTCATTCTTTACTTCGTCTAGTTTCCGGATGGTATATAGTAAGGAATTTTTAATAAGCAAAGTAAAGGTGGTTCCAACGTTGGAGTTTTCACGACAAGCAGCACATACTGCATAGTAGTTTTCGTCTAACGTGTCTAGATAGCCGTGCGACTTCTGGTACAATTTGTGTTCGGTGATCGCCCTTACGTCACAGTTCGTATTACGTAGTAGTTTAACAACATACTTTTACTACAGGAGAAAATCCCTCTTACATTCCATAAAGTCACGGTAAACACCGTGATACCAGCGAGAAGTCCGAATTTCGACATATGAAACGTCTGCCTTTCCCCGAGTCTATTCGAGTGCTGTGTTCTAATAGAAGTTATCGCGTGCATCATTATAGTTCCAAGAACTGTAATTGCCTCTGTTGAATCTGTTGTAATAATCATCGCTATCATCTTGCCAATAATTTATATTGCGTTCATTATCATTGCGGTATCGCGGTGCTGTCTATCTCGATCGAAGTTTTTCTTGCCATTCCCTATTGGGGAGCCAAGGTCTACATACCACGCTTTCTGGTCAGAATCCTGGGCTTTCGAGAACAGCGGCAGCATTTGGTTCAACGTTTATCTTTGCCGTAAAGCGATCCAAATTGCTGTGGAAATATCCGTATGTCCGTTATTTTAACATGTTTCCTTTGTAGGTAATTGACGATGGCCGACTTGGTTGTTTGGTGACCTATACCACTGAGATAAAACCGCGCCGCGCGTTTTCGTTTTTGAACTTCAACAAATATGCTTTGGCCTTCGTTTGCTTGGTCCATATTAGGCTTACTATTTCTTTGTTGGTGGTCATGTCCTCCTTCCTGACTTTTTGTAGATTTCCCGACTTTATTGCCATACGACATACCGTGTCCGCTTTTTGGTTCGTAGTTTTGAGCATTGCCATTTACAGTATCTGTGGGTAAATTGGGAGAAAGTGTTACGCATTCTTGGGGTTAATTTGTAATAGTGCTAGCGTTGTTAGTCGGAACATCCCGGCACTGGTCGGGACTGGTCGGGACTGGTTGGGTTTTGGTCAGTATGGGCGTCCATGCTGCTCGCGCAACTGTTTCTGTCGTCGCGCTTCGCAGATTGTCGAGCTGGTCGTCTCACCTTTACCTTATCAGGCTCGGTACCGTTAGGAATGTTCTGTTGACAAGATATTATGTAATTCTTGGATATTATTCCAAAGTTCCGTGTTTTCTAATAATTTCAACATCTGACATTAATTTTTATGGCTTTGCTTCATAGATAATTCAACACTTTTCAAACGTTCACATACTGAATTAAGAACACATTGTTTGTTTATTTCATCGAGTTTATTCTCATATGATTTTGAGTTCTTTTTTTCATATCGATTTCGTTGTCCACTATTTAGCGGGGTACCGGCGGTCAGCTGTCACTTCGGTGGCCCTACCCATACTGCATACACTTTCAATTTCGGTCGAATCTCCGAGTATAAACGCCTGTACCTGTCATTCATGGTAAACGACAACGAAAAGTTCTAAACAGAAAATTAATTGAAAGTTCTAAACATGCATGAAAGTTGTACATAACATTAGATAAAGGAAAAGCCTGAATATCACTAGAATGACTGTTTGTTTCAAAGTTGAAAAGTTTTGATTTCACCTCAGATTATTTTCCCTTTTGCTTGTTTACAGCTTTATATGAGAAAACTTGACATACAGTATATTATTTGCTTTGTTAATAAAATTGAATGTTAAGTGACTCAAATAAGTCCATAAATAATATTTCTATAAATTTCATTGACATATAGATATTAACATTGACCTATAGATATTAACATTGACATATAGATATTAACATTGACCTATACATATTAACATTGACCTATAGATATTAACATTGACCTATAGATATTAACATTGACCTATAGATATATTAACATTGACCTATAGATATTAACATTGACCTATAGATATTAACATTGACCTATAGATATTAACATTGACCTATAGATATTAACATTGACCTATAGATATTAACATTGACCTATAGATATATTAACATTGACCTATAGATATTAACATTGACATATAGATATTAACATTGACCTATATATATTAACACTGACCTATAGATATTAACATTGACCTATATATATTAACATTGACCTATAGATATTAACATTGACCTATATATATATATATAACATTGACTATAGATTTACATTGACCTATAGATATTAACATTGACCTATAGATATTAACATTGACCTATATATATTAACATTGACCTATAGATATTAAACATTGACCTATAGATATTAACATTGACCTATAGACCCTATAGATATTAACATTGACCTATAGATATTAACATTGACCCTATAGATATTAACATTGACCTATATATATTATATTAACATTGACCTATATATTAACATTGACCTATATATATTAACATTGACCTATAATATATTAACATTGACCTATATGTATTAACATTGACCTATATATATATTAACATTGACCTATATATATTAACATTGACCTATATATATTAACATTGACCTATAGATATTAACATTGACCTATAGATATTAACATTGACCTATATATATTAACATTGACCTATATATATTAACATTGACCTATATATATATTAACATTGACCTATATATATTAACATTGACCTATATATATATTAACATTGACCTATAATATTAACATTGACCTATATATATTAACATTGACCTATATATATATTAACATTGACCTATATATATATTAACATTGACCTATATATATATTAACATTGACCTATAGATATTAACATTGACCTATATGTATTAACATTGACCTATATATATTAACATTGACCTATATATATATTAACATTGACCTATAGATATTAACATTGACCTATATATATTAACATTGACCTATAGATATTAACATTGACCTATATATATTAACATTGACCTATAGATATTAACATTGACCTATAGATATTAACATTGACCTATAGATATTAACATTGACCTATAGATATTAACATTGACCTATAGATATTAACATTGACCTATATATATTATTAACATTGACCTATAGATATTAACATTGACCTATAATATTACCTATATGATATTAGATATATATAACATTGACCTATATATATTAACATTGACCTATATATATATAACATTGACCTATAGATATTAACATTGACCTATAGATATTAACATTGACCTATATATATTAACATTGACCTATATATATTAACATTGACCTATAGATATTAACATTGACCTATATATATTAACATTGACCTATATATATTAACATTGACCTATATATATTAACATTGACCTATAGATATTAACATTGACCTATAGATATTAACATTGACCTATATATATATAACATTGACCTATATATATTAACATTGACCTATAGATATTAACATTGACCTATAGATATTAACATTGACCTATATATATATTAACATTGACCTATAGATATTAACATTGACCTATAGATATTAACATTGACCTATATATATTAACATTGACCTATAATATTAACATTGACCTATAGATATTACATTGACCTATTTTACTTGACCTATAGATATTAACATTGACCTATAGATATTAACATTGACCTATAGATATTAACCTATTATAACATATAGATTAAATTACATGCCTATATATAACATTGACCTATATATATTAACATTGACCTATATGTATATTAACATTGACCTATAGATATCAACATTGACCTATATATATTAACATTGACCTATATGTATATTAACATTGACCTATAGATATTAACATTGACCTATAGATATTAACATTGACCTATAGATATATTAACATTGACCTATATATATTAACATTGACTATAGATATTAACATTGACCTATAGATATTAACATTGACCTATATATATATTAACATTGACCTATATATATATTAACATTGACCTATAGATATTAACATTGACCTATAGATATTAACATTGACCTATAGATATTAACATTGACGTATAGATATTAACATTGACCTATAGATATTAACATTGACCTATATATATTAACATTGACCTATATATATATATTAACATTGACCTATAGATATTAACATTGACCTATAGATATTAACATTGACCTATATATATTAACATTGACCTATAGATATTAACATTGACCTATAGATATTAACATTGACCTATATATATATTAACATTGACCTATAGATATTAACATTGACATATAAATATTAACATTGACCTATATATAGTAACATTGACCTATATATATATTAACATTGACCTATAGATATTAACATTGACCTGTAGATATTAACATTGACCTATAGATATATTAACATTGACCTATAGATATTAACATTGACATATAGATATTAACATTGACCTATATATATTAACATTGACCTATATATATATTAACATTGACCTATAGATATTAACATTGACCTATATATATTAACATTGACCTATATATATATTAACATTGACCTATAGATATTAACATTGACCTATAGATATTAACATTGACCTATAGATATTAACATTGACCTATAGATATTAACATTGACCTATAGATATTAACATTGACCTATAGATATTAACATTGACCTATATATATTAACATTGACCTATATATATATTAACATTGACCTATAGATATTAACATTGACCTATATATATTAACATTGACCTATAGATATTAACATTGACCTATAGATATTAACATTGACATATAAATATTAACATTGACATATAAATATTAACATTGACCTATAGATATTAACATTGACCTATATATATATTAACATTGACCTATAGATATTAACATTGACATATAGATATGAACATTGACCTATAGATATATTAACATTGACCTATAGATATTAACATTGACCTATATATATACATTGCCTATAATTACATTGACCTATAGATATTAACATTGACCTATAGATATTAACATTGACCTATAGATATTAACATTGACCTATAGATATTAACATTGACCTATAGATATTAACATTGACCTATAGATATTAACATTGACCTATAGATATATTAACATTGACCTATAGATATATTAACATTGACCTATAGATATTAACATTGACCTATAGATATTAACATTGACCTATAGATATTAACATTGACCTAATATAGCTGTCAAGAAAAAGCTTTATCCTCGCCACTTTGTATAATTGTGGTTTTCCTTTTAATTGCTTCTCACATGAACATTTGCAGTTTACCTAATGATGAATCCCATTTTTTCAATCAAATAGACAACCAGAAGTCTGATTTCACGTTTTAAATACTGTTGAATTACTAGCTAGTGTCATCATATATATCTGAGTAAAAAAATAAGTAAATATATATTTACATGTATCAATTTTACATGTAATAAAGATACATTATTCAAGCACTCAATATCTTATCATGAGTTGTCACGCCGGTATTTACACCAAAAATAACGCGTTTCATCGTGTTGACATCGGTAACAAATGTGTCAGGCAATAGAAAGGAAGTGCCGTTTTTGTCAGGTGTTCCTTACGTCATTACAAAAAATGCCGCTTACATCACTGAGAAATGCAAATGGTCTTTTGCAAAGGGATATATAAGTATCAATATGACTTCTAATCAGATTACGTCGGTTTTTTATTGTTGAGGGATTCATTTATAGGACCAAAAAAAAACAAGTAAATCTTCAGAATGTATATCTCTTTCATGGTGCAGGTTTTAAAATAAAATTTATCGATTTTAGTAAAACTGAAGGCAATAAGATTACTAGCAAACCACAGGCCTTCAGCATTCTCGATACGCCAAGGGTTCCGATCACTTACGATCTCTGCACCCCTATACTTTCTCATAGAAAAACTGGAGGCAACAGAACAGAATAAGTAATTTAGTCTTTTGATCTATATCAAAAGAGCTGTAGAACGGCACACTGTGGTTGACTGTGAGGCTTTGAAGTTGGGCGTCGCTCTCTTTGTAGTATTTAAAGAATTTTTTGCAGGCATGTGATTGGTTCAGGTTTGATCCCCTGAAAAGGCCTTCAGAGACTTTCTTTGAAGATAACGGAGTGAGCGACGCCCAACTTAACAACTACACTCTTAGCAACACTGTACCGTTATTTCATTCCTTTAATGTATATCAAAGGACCAAATTACCTGTGTCTTCTGTTTCCTTTAGTTTTATAATGAAATAGTCTAGAGGGGTGAATATAACGACAGTGATATTAACCCCTGGAGCATCGAAGATGCGTTATCCGATGATCACTATCTTTATAAATGATACATTTTGAGTATTTAGCTATACTTACACACAAGGATAAACATTGTCTTTATAACCTTGATTTCACGTTTCAGCATATTCTCGTAGCATTTCCCATTATTTCTCAGGGTCTGGCCCAATCTGTGTCTATGGGTACGTACCTATTAGTGGTAAGAGTAGGATAATAGTGGGTATTTTTCAAATCAAACTCCATGCCTATGTGTTTTATCTGACAATAGATTAGGGAAAGTAAATAAAATATTAAATATTTATATATATGTATGTCGAAATTCCTAAAATTCAAATGCATAAAATTGCTTATTTTAACTTAAAGATCTGCAGGTAAGACAAATGTAAAAAGAAGTTTTGAAAAAAACTCTTATATAAACGAAAATGACCATAGATATCTCCTAGCACCTAACTTGTAATGGGAAAGTAAAATTAATAAAATAACGACTCCTTCCCAAATTAATCTCTCAAATGTACATTCTGTTTTCTTTAATGAAACAAAACTCTTCAAATACTAGTAACATCGTTTAGCATTAGATACCGTACACGGCAAATCAGGCCCGTTTCAGATATCCACGGTATCGAAATTGGCAACAAATTTACACTCGTTTTCCATAATTCATATGTAGAATGCTATTTTGGCTTCAAATCGCAAACCAGTCGGCTCACATATGCGTTTATTATATTTCATGTTTATCCCAAGCGGGACTGATATCTTAAATGTACTGCACCATTAATTTTGTTCACACTTCATCTCTATTTTAAATTTTGGTATCTAATAACTTTTATATACATAACAGTCTGTAAAAACCGAAAATTGTTTGTTTGTTTTTTTTCATTCATATATAAATATTATTTAAGATGCTACGGCCGCTGACGAAAGATATTTTTCTCTATCAAAAACAGGAGCAGACAAATTAGTACTTTTCTTCAGTTGCAAAAATTACTTACTTTACATCATTACCAACATTAAATAGTTTAAGCTTCTTATTTTACGTCAAGAAAGAAATATTTAAAAAAAAATAATCGAATCCCGAAAAAAGTCCATGCCACTATGCCCTATATGAAATGAAGTACTGGTTCAGAATCCACCAAAAACAAAGTCTATTATTATAAAATGTCAAAATGATGATAGTCGTTTATGCTCTGTCGTCAGTGGAGCATCAGTAATGAGCAATTATTAAAACATCAAATAATTAAATCATACTTACTACCAGAAATATATTGGTGTACGAGAACAGCATCACAGATACAGGGATAGCTAGGCCGAGTAGCATCAAAAGGAACGTATAACAAAGAGAAGAAGGACTTCGGTCGGACCAATTGATGGAACAAGAGGTTTTTTGCTCCTCCAAAGTATAAGAGTTCCATCCAAAGAGGGGACAACTGGCAAGAAAAAGCGCGAGAACCACACAACCGATAACAGTATAGGCTGTTGCAGTTTTGGACAAAAATCTCTCCCAACTTTTTTTAGCCATTATGACGTATTTTTCAAAAGACATGACCGTTAGAATGAAGATTTGAAAAAGTCCCAGAGCCGTCATTGCAAATCCGTGAAGGATGCAGCCATGTTCGCCAAAGACCCAGTTGTAAGCCAGAGACGATATTCCAAGGGACGGGACAATGACGATAGCCGTTAATATACTAGCTACGCACAAAGCGATGACGTACACACTATTTCTTGACTTGCGATTGTTTTGTTCCATCAATATATAAATGAATATACTGTTGAACAATGAGCCGCATATTCCAACGAACAGCATAAAAATGGCGGTCGCTCGAAGCATCGCTTGCTGGAAGGTTTCGTCAAAGAAATTGGTGGAATTACACGTACAATTATCCTCAATTAACATAGTCATGTCTTACTTACTCATGTAAACAAAAGTACTAATTTAGGAATTTCAAATGTCTCGACTTATTCACAACATGGCAGACGACATCAAAATCCATGGATATGTCCATACACTGTGGAAATGGCAGACACGGTAAATCACTACTTCAGGTCGTTTGTATATACCAACAAAACTACACAGAAAAATGAATTCCTGAGCAAAGAGCATCAACTTTCCAAGATCAGATCAAAGTACGTATTTTACATAGAACTTTAGCTAAAGACGCCTTCCAGGTATATGATCTTTATAATGGTCTTTTGCTGCTAATTCAAAGCATTACACTATTGCGATTACATTACACGGACAATAGGCCTGTCATGTTTTTAAACCACGTTGAAGGTGTCAAGCCATCGTACAATATGTTGGAAAAATCTGGAATCCGGGTTCTTATCAAGGTGGGGAGAGTACAGTTTATGTCAATCCCTGCCCTAATAGAGCGAGTGCTAATAGCTCTTAAGTATGAAAAGTGGAGAGCGCCCATCATCTGATTATATTTAAAGACGATCCTTCTTCTTAAGCCCCCATCTGTCATATGATTTATGTCATCGGTGTATCATCATTTGGATTGCATGCGATGCCAGTTGATTACAATTTCTGTGAAGTTCATTGTCAACGGTTACATTTCAATAAAATTATTTTGCCTGAATAACCTTTTTTTTACGTATCCTTACATCTCTCTCTTCTTTGTCTCTGTAACGTATGACTGCGCATACATTATAAGATTAGCCTATATGCATTCTTATTAGTCTAGCGACCGTAATATTTAGCTTTATTCAGTCTAATACCACAACAGAGATGCAACAGGGATGAAAATATAATGATAAGATGTCCGTTGTATTTATACTACCCAAAATGTAATCAAAATGAAGACCAACCTTATATAATTATGGACTATTATACATTTAGATACATTTTCTTTCCATTTTTTTTTAAATTATTATTAATAATTTATTTCCTTCAGTTAAAAACAAATATTGTAGATATTAGCAATGACCCCGTCTGTTAGAATGCACAATATAGTAAATGAATACATGTACGTAATTTAAAAACATTAAATATGTCATAGATTCATTGAAAATATTTTGAAAATTAGAAAACTAAAAATCATAAAAAGTCAAAGCAATTCGAAGTGACGTTACCATTCTAAAATGATAAATTGGATTTATGTGATATGATGTTATAAATCCACCAACTCAGTACCTAGTAACTGCCTCACATGATGTTCGACTCGCGACCTAAATGTGGAAGGCTTGTGGTATTACAAAAGTAAAAGGTCGTTTTTCATCGATCTCCATTTCAAAACAGGGTTGTGAAGATTAACGGTCGAAGATTAAAACATTTAATGAGAATTCCTATGAATGTTAATGATGAAGATGTCAATTCGACAAGATAACCTTTTATTAATTCATTTGGACCGCGAAATTCGTGAAAGTTAATCGTACGTGAAAGAAAGTTAATTTCCATTAGCTAAGACAAGTGGTTAAAGTTTTGTTTAGAAATACATAGATGTAGAAGTTAGTTTAATGTTAATCTAGACTCAATCATTTGTATCCTTATCTCTCTGAAGTTCAATAAAATTAATAAGGAAATAGTAATACCATCAATAATTATGCTATTTAATGGCATGCAGTAGCAAAAATAATTAAAAAGAGAGATTTTCTCTACAATTGAATAGCGTGGGAATACGAAACCGGATTTACCAAAAAAAAAATTGGCATAAAATTAGGAATCATTCAATTTTGACTGCGTTGTTCGCCCAAGCTGTATGAGGGGTGTGTTGTCCACCCAAGATGTGTGAGGACAGCGTTGTCCACCAAAGCTGTTTTAGGGGTGCGTTGTCCGCCCAAGTTGTGTGAGGACTGCGCTGTCAACCCAAGCTATGTGAGTGGTGCGTTGTCCGCCCAAGCTGTGTGAGGACTGCTTTGTCCGCCTAAGCTGTGTGAGGGGTGCATTTCCACCCCAGCTGTGTTAGGGGTGTGCTGTCCGCCCAAGCTGTATTAGGGGTGCGTTGTCCGCCCAAGCTGTGTTAGGGGTGCGTTGTCCGCCCAAGCTGTGTGAGGACTGCGTTGTCCGCCTAATCTGTGTGAGGACTGCGTTGTCCACCCAAGCTGTGTTAGGACTGCGTTGTCCGCCCAAGCTGTGTGAGAACTGCGTTGTCCGCCCAAGCTGTGTGAGGACGGCATTATCCGCCAAAGCTGTGTGAGGACTGCGTTGTTCGCCCAAGCTGTGTGAGGACTGCATAGTCCGCCAAAGCTGTGTTAGGGGCGAGTTGTCTGCCAAAGCTGTGTTAGGGGTGCGTTGTCCGCATAAGCTGTATTAGGGGTGTGTTGTCCACCCAAGATGTGTGAGGACAGCGTTGTCCACCAAAGCTGTTTTAGGGGTGCGTTGTCCGCCCAAGTTGTGTGAGGACTGCGCTGTCAACCCAAGCTATGTGAGTGGTGCGTTGTCCGCCCAAGCTGTGTGAGGACTGCGTTGTCCGCCTAAGCTGTGTGAGGGGTGCATTTCCACCCCAGCTGTGTTAGGGGTGTGCTGTCCGCCCAAGCTGTATTAGGGGTGCGTTGTCCGCCCAAGCTGTGTTAGGGGTGCGTTGTCCGCCCAAGCTGTGTGAGGACTGCGTTGTCCGCCTAATCTGTGTGAGGACTGCGTTGTCCACCCAAGCTGTGTTAGGACTGCGTTGTCCACCCAAGCTGTGTGAGAACTGCGTTGTCCGCCCAAGCTGTGTGAGGACGGCATTATCCGCCCAAGCTGTGTGAGGACTGCATTGCTCGCCCAAGCTGTGTGAGGAGTGCGTTGTCCGCCAAAGCTGTGTGAGGACTGCATTGTCCGCCAAAGCTGTGTTAGGGGTGAGTTGTCCGCATAAGCTGTATTAGGGGTGCGTTGTCCGCATAAGCTGTGTGAGGAGTGCGTTGTCCGCCCAAGCTGTGTGAGGACTGCGTTGTCCGCCAAAGCTGTGTTAGGGGTGCGTTGTCCACATAAGCTGTATAAGGGGTGCGTTGTCCGCATAAGCTGTGTGAGGAGTGCTTTGTCCGCCAAAGCTGTGTGAGGACTGCATTGTCTACCCAAAGCTGTGTTAGGACTGCGTTGTCCGCCCAAGCTGTGTGAGGGGTACGTTGTCCGCCTAATCTGTGTGAGGGGTGCGTTTCCACCCCACGCTGTGTTAGTAGTGCGTTGTCCGCCCAAGCTGTGTTAGGGGTGTGTTGTCCGCCCAAGCTGTGTGAGCGGTGCGTTGTCCGCTCAAGTTGTGTTAGGTTTTTTTTTCTGCCCATGCTGTGTCAGGGGTGCGTTGTCCGCCTGAGCTGTGTGAGGACTGCGTTGTCCGCCCAAGCTGTGTAAGTGGCGCGCTGTCCGCATAAGCTGTATTAGGGGTAAGTTGTCCGCATAAGCTGTGTGAGGACTGCGTTGTCCACCCAAACTGTGTGAGGACTGCATTGTCCGCCCAAGCTGTGTGAGGAATGCATTGTCCATCCAAGCTGTGTGAGGACTGCGTTGTCCGCCCAAGCTGTGTAAGGACTGCGTTGTCCGCCCAAGCTCTGTTAGGACTGCGTTGTCCGCCTATGCTGTGTGAGGACTGCGTTGTCCGCCCAAGCTGTGTGAGGACTGCGTTGTCCGCCTATGCTGTGTGAGGGGTGCGTTGTTCGCCCAAGCTGTGAGAGGATGGCGTTATCCGCCCAAGCTGTGTTAGGACTGCATTGTCCGCTCAAGCTGTGTGAGGACTGCGTTGTCCGCTCAAGCTGTGTGAGGACTGCATTGTCCGCCCAAGCTGTGTGAGGGGTGCGTTGTCCGCTCAAGCTGTGTGAGGACTGCGTTGTCCGCCTAAGCTGTGTGATCTGCGTTGTCCGCCCAAGCTGTGTGAGGACTGCATTGTCCGCCCAAGCTGTGTGAGGACTGCGTTGTCCGCTCAAGCTGTGTGAGGACTGCATTGTCCGCCAAAGCTGTGTGAGGACTGCATTGTCCGCTCAAGCTGTGTGAGGACTGCGTTGTCTGCTCAAACTGTGTGAGGTGTGCGTTGTCCGCTCAAGCTGTGTTAGGGGTGCGTTGTCCGCTCAATCTGTGTGAGGGGGTGCGTTGTCCGCTCGAACTGTGTGAGGGGGTGCGTTGTCTGCCAAAACTGTCAGTATGACGTTTGTATGTGTTATCAACCGAAATAACAGTATGTGTGATCTTTTGTCCGTTGTGTTATCATACCTTATATGACGATATAATGTTATAAAGGAAGAGTTTTTTTACATTGCGTTGTTGGTTTATGCATTTACTTTTGTCATAGATATCGATACCATTTGTAACTACTGTTGTTCGTCTAATACTTTTGTTGTGATTTCCATATGCAATAATTCTGTCCAAATGGAGATTGTTGAACTGGTGTTTTCCATACTGTTACATTTTCTCCCAACTGTTACTTTATCAAATCTTTCTCCACAATGTTACGTCTTTGTTACTTTTGCTACTTTTCTTCAAACTGTTACTTTTCTCCTATATTACTTTTTCTCCAAATTGTTACTTTTTGTTACTTTATCTATTCTTTCTCTATACTGTTACCTTTTATCGAAACTGTTACTGTTTCTCCAAACTGTTACCTTTTATCTAAACTGTTACCTTTTTCTACTTTTTCTCCATACAGTTACTTCTTTATTTGTTGGCGATATTCCCGTTAACAATGCCGGTATCACGTTCGTTAGAGGTCAGCTAAGATGTTAGCAAGTGTTGGTGTTAGAGACATGACTGTGAGATATTTTTTTTTTACTTTTCTTATTTGGTACTTGCCCATTATAAAGTATTTTACCGTTCGATAATCATCGTCGTTTACATTGGATCTTGTTACATCGTCTTTCTGTATCTTTGCCCTTTTTAAGTATTGATGTCAATATATTTAATTTCATCGGGTTATGACAGAGATTTTGTGTGCAAACTGTGTGAATCCGCTTAGCGGATTCTTACGAGTTTGCAAACAAAATTATGGCGAAGTGATAGTCTATCGCGCGATAATGAGCCTATATCACGGCAGTGGAAACAAAACATGACCCGCGTTATAGAAATCAAAAGTTAGTTAATTTTTGGTAAATAGTTTAGTAGGTGTTGATAAGTAATAAGAAAATCGTTTCTGAGACATCCCTAATTTATGACAGTGACGTATCAAAGGAAGGTTGCCGTTTTTCTTTTCTGATTGGTTATCTTCCACTGGCCAACCCTCTATATAAATTCCAATTAAATACTTTTTTACTCTCATTGTCAGCTTTAAGCTTTTAACTTTTGCAAAATTATCGGTCTCGTTTTACATTGCCATTTTAAAATACAAATTAAAGCAGTTTCGGAAAGGTAGATGCCCTTTACGCTTACGTAGTAAAATCCGTACTTAAGGTCGTTCCCACGCGTTATTCAAAATCAACCAATCACAACATACATATTACAGATGTGTAATAAAGCCAATCAAAAAATCAAAAATGGTTTTATTAGTCTGGAAAACACTGTCATGTGACAAACAGCCATGCAAAAAAATTCTAGTGCATTATAGGAATTCCAATAAAAGACAGAAAGTGTAACAAACATCTGACTCCTAGCATGGTGATGTGTTAATTAATCTTTTTCGTTAAAAACAACTATTTGGTAGATGGTAAAAACTTCATTTCGTTTCCCGGTATCTAAACAAATCATGTAGGACTCATTCTACTACAAAATATGAAAGTCTGGAGTTGATTACTAACGTAGAAATGTATATTATTACTATTTTATTTCACTACAAAAAAGTACACTTTTTAATTTGACTACACGATAACGTTGTTTGTTTGACGCGTTTTTTTAATATTTTTACAGTGGTATGAACACATCAATAAGTCAGTCAGTGAGTATGAAAACAGAAATTGAACATGAATATTTAGTTTGATGATAGAGCTTGCAAAAATCAAGTATTGGCCTGTAAGAGTGTAAGAGAGCCTATATATAGGGATAATGTATTCCTGATTTTGAATAAAGCGCCCTCAAACACAGCCATCAGTACCTTCGATTTTTGTTGGAATTCCGAACTGACTGACGTCGACACGACCTGCACGTGGAGAGCCCGATTTACGTTTTCTGTCTTGCTAATATGAGCAAATCATGCTGGTATATGTTCACATGTTTTGTTTATGAAAATTTTTTGACATTTTCTCTTGGTTTCACAAAATTCGTGTTACTTCGAGATTGTCGCGACGATGTTCAGAAGAGTCTTTAGAGCATATATTTGTCACTTTTACACGTTTAAAAGATTTTTATATAATTAAAAATTCTTCCAGTACTGCAGCTTTATAAAAAGAAATAAAATTAGAAAGTTTTAACCTCGGACAGACGGAGAACAATATGTAAAACATTTAAAGTTTTCACTATGACAAAAAGAGAACGTTATAGACCATACAACTTTAACAATGATGATTCATTTCACGTGAACCGGGGCAAACAAAGTGAGTTCAAGTGAAAAGTGTATTTTATGTACAATTTTTCCATGTGAATTTCACTTGATTTTTTTCACGTGAAATACACATGAATAATTTCACTTGTACACACTTTTACCTGACCCATGTGAACATGACAACACCACATGAGGTGAATATCACAGAGGTCTGAGAATTAGTTACAATGCGCATCAATTTGGCCAACCAGAATGTTCAGACAATTTTAAGACGTAGGTCTATAAAATAAAATAGGTAAAAATCGTATTTTACATAAATGTGCCACCAGGAAATTTCAAAACATTAAGAACATTTTTGTGTCATCAAAAAGATCGCAGAACGTTAAACTGTGGTTCACTGTATGACTTTGAAGTGGGGCGTCGGCCTCTGTAATTTTTAAAGGAAGTTTTACAGAGGTAGTGTCTGGTCATGTTTTCCCCTTCTGAACTGCCTTTAGTTTTGTTATGACATAGTTAATGGGTTAATATAACGGCATACCATGGACGGGGTGGATATAGCGTCAGTGATAGTAAACACTGGAATATCGATGATAAAATGAAATGTGTTCTAAAAGCAGTCACAGGCTTTGCAGACATGCAGATGAATCAAAATCAATGTTATTTATTAGCAAAAGTGATCATTTGTTTTGAGAATTACAAGACATATAGTACACAGGATATAATTCCATCAAATTAAATAAGAGCTTTAAATGAATTTTAGCAGTATTGCCAAACAGCATGATAGTTATGCCTACTGTGTCTTCAAATTAATACACAAAATCTAAACCAAGAAGCAAACCATTGATCTACAATTCATTTCAATTTTTGC
The DNA here is from genome assembly GCF_041381155.1 of Argopecten irradians. NCBI lineage: Eukaryota > Metazoa > Mollusca > Bivalvia > Pectinida > Pectinidae > Argopecten > Argopecten irradians. The sequence continues at coordinate 4,285,454 of NC_091148.1, read as the reverse complement.
ATTGTTAAATCTAATTGTAAAGTGACGTCTTGAATATGTTTATATCGAAGCATACATCAAACATCTGAAATGCGAATTCCAAAAATTGAACATTTGTTTTGTGTTATTTATACAATGAATGTTCATAAAGCATTGTGCACATATGTCCGTGTCTTAGAATATATCTTATAGCTTAATTCATCACAACTTTCAACATGATTATTTGGAACTACAGCATGTCAAATATTAATGTATTACCTCCAATTATGGCACTTAAGGCATAAAACCGAGGATATAAATTGATAAACTCTAATGAAATGTGTAGTATAACGATGTAACTGTACAAAATGTGATTTTACAATAAGCCATGACAGTTGTACACATATAAAAATTGCAGAAAGAATAGGACATAAATACGGGTCGCAAAGTCACACATGATTTCATTTCGAAAGGATGATTTAATTTTGAAAAATAATGTATTTTACATACACAAGACACAGACACTTCTTCCACAACATGGACACAAAATGAAATGAATGCATTTTATGAGACGGAGAAGTGAATTGTAATTCCCATTAGGATGCATAGGACTAAACGGTCGCTCGTCTATTGTTCTAAACGATGGATTCAGTTAACAAAATCATACATATAACAATGACTTGTTCATTATTTACAGCTGAGAAACATGTATACCTATATATATTGATTTGAACAATAAAGATCTACTTACGGAGGAGACCACAAAGACACACTTAATCTGTTTAATACAGCCTTGCTTGTTTAGTGTTTAGCCTCCTTTTCACAGTTATACGAGACAATGTCTGTTAAGGGCGTACTAGACTTACTTCCAGGCAAAGATATACCATTAGGTGGGAATAACAGCGATAATATGTACAACGTATTTTTTCAATTTATTTCTTTTTCTATTTCCCTTTAGTTTTTTTTCTAATTTTATTTTTTTTGCAATGATTATTATTACTTTTCTTTTTATTTAAAAGCACCTGAATCCCTCGACCACCTCACTCTCCCTCATTCTTGCTTGTAAAAAATGTTCGTTTAAAATTCTTATAATATAGTTATAGCATCCTGGGCAGCATTCGATACCCGGACCGTATGATGTTGATCGAACGACTGGGATTTCCCTTCCTTGCTAAACAGTGGGGTAGGCATTGTTTCGTTACTGAACGGTTCGCTCCGTGATTGCGAGTCCCTCAGTAGACTGTGGCATTTTCTTAGAACTGGTATCTTATCCATTAGAGCGTTTCTGAAAGACTTGTTGATGAAAAGGTAGATGATTGGATTCCAAATCACAGAAGCCTTCGCGAACAACGAAGGGAGCATATTCAGCCAGGGATTCAAAAACGTCATTTCGTTGAACATGGCGTACATGCTGATGATCACATATGGCAGCCAAGATGTTAGGAATGCACCTGTTGATAAAAATAAGAAAAAGCAAAAATCTGAACATTGAAAAGTAATACTGTGTGTATAGATTTCAAATTCTGCATTTAATATTTGATAGATATGTTCATATCTTTTAAGAGGGCGTAATATTTAATTAATAAAATATTTTAAAGCTGATTTAAAAAAAGAAATGGAAATTGATGAAATAATAATAGAATAATGTTTTTGTAAGGAATACAAGACCTCCGGATTAATTCAAAACCAAAAATATTGAACCGATATTTTTATCTTGTCGGGTCTTTTTGCAAAAATTGAAAACAAAACCAAAACTTCTTCGAATCGCTTCATTTTTTTTCGTATGAAATCGACACTCATTTAAGATCCGTACCAATTCCGTATATAGAGAATACATGGTAAGTATCTTACAATACAAGGTTTATTTTGGTGCGAGACTTAGGAAAGCCGAACTGACGAGGCTTTGCCGTGTCATCTCGGCTTTCCGTGTCGAGCACCAAAATAAAACTTGTATTTTAATATACTAAGCGTGTATTCTGTTTTTCCTGCAACCATTATGACATTCAAACGAAACCAAATTGACAGTTATTTACTTTGTTTAGCTCGAAGCGAGATGCTTCTTTGATGCGGAGGTAAAGATTAATTCACTAAACCGAATGAGAGTGTGCTCCATTTTACTGTCGTGGAATAAAATAAGCGCATTCGCAAACAGTACCCGTAATTCAATTCAGCGTGATATATCACTGAAACAAAATGGAAATGCTCAAAAAACAATAAATACACATTAAAGAATTACTTTACAAATACATACCTTTGCCATGAGCCAAGAAAAAGACGACACCGCCATACGAGATTTTCGATATCGTAAGAATGACGTCATTCCGATGAATGTGACGTCACATTTTAGCGGGACTGAATGAAGTTTCATTCACCGCAAGTTCGAAAAAGTTCCGTTAGATATGGAACAAATCCACGTGATCGTATTGGCGGATAAAGCACAAGTTTATCCGGCAGTAGTTATCCGTCATTATCCGGCAGTAATTATCGGTCAGTATGTTATCGGTCAGTATGTGGGACAGTTGCAGGATAGCTAGAGGTTATTCCTTATTTCCTGATGAAGAACACTTATATTCCATTGAGCAGATGGATACCTTCATATCTTTCACGAGTGCGAAGCAAAAGTGAAAAATATCAAAGTTTCACCACACAAGATGAAAATATAACTGTTGTTCATCAAGAAACAAGAGATATTCTATTTAGTACATTTTTATGTCTCTATTCTATGTACAGGCACAAAAATATATATCCGCCAAAACCATGTTTTCATATAAATGCTTTATTCTGTTTGACCAACATTGATGGAAAAATCAAAACTGATATTTTGACTTGGATGAAAAATATCACATGTATTTTCACCATAAATATTAAATATTTCAATTTAAAATATGTAGTAAAGCCAGTTATTCACGCGGATCAATTTTTTCCCCGATTTTACTTACTTAAAATGATAAAATCAAATACATGTATTTGCGATTTGGATTTTTCGCGTCGTGGCTTTCAGGGTATATATGACTCAATCACTTTTTAAAATTTCGCACATGAAATTTGCGTGATTTTAGCAATGAACTGCGAAATTACGAAAATACAATACGCACAAAATCACGAAAATATAATCCGCACAAAATCACGAAAATATAATCTGCACAAAATCACGAAAATATAATCCGCGTGAAATCACGAAAATATAATCCGCACAAAATCACGAATATATAATCCGCACAAAATCACGAAAATACAATTCGCGCGAAATCACGAAAATACAATCCGCACAAAATCACGAAAATATAATCCGCACAAAATCACGAAAATATCATCCGCGCGAAATCACGAAAATATAATCCGCACAAAAATAACCTGCTATATGGTATCTATATATACATAGATACATATATATACATATACGTATAAGCCAATACGTACACACAAGAATAAGCATGGTCTTAATGGCCTTGACCTCTCGCTTTAACATGTTCGCATAGCACTTCCCGCTATTCCGTAGCATCGCCCGTAGGTTAAAGATGTGACCCCTTATCTGTAAAACGATAAAATCGGATACAGTCAATTATTGATATACACGGGTAACATTATAAACAGAAAACGTTCATTTTACTCTAAGAGTCGAAAATCGGCAGTTATATACATTACATATACTTGTATAACGAAAAAACTGAAAAGCAATAAGTAATACCCATTTTTATCATTATAGCATCGAAAATGCTATCATTACAAATACATTTTTGAATAGATTCACTCAAGTTCATTCCCATTGAAAACTGTATTTGCATTCCTGGGAGTAGATTCCATAGATAATGCATTTTAAATTAATAACAGATTAATCAATTAATGGGTATACCTAAAATTGTCAGTTAACACACATTTACTGTATTCGCCGTGATTAGCGCCCCTCATCTATAAGCGCCCCTCTCCTTTTCTGGAGTAGATTTGATGTTGTATAAACGCCCCTTTCCATGGATTTAATAAGGTTTTACAACATGTTACATCAGCATTGTATCCCATTTTATATGAACGTGCGAATCTTTTACATGTGAATCATGACATAATAATGCGGAGTAAATGATAAAAGTCATGTGCATGTTTATACTGTAACATATCAATGTAGTATGAGTACAGATATATCTGGCTGACTTTTCGCCCACAACTTACATTTTGGTTCACGAATCCCCTTTGCTACAATTATTTACGCGTTCAGGGCGCTAATTACGGCGAATACGGTAATCTTGCTCAAAGTCGATGAAATCATATTACTTTTTCCTTGAACATATTCTGTATTTAAGTAAACAATTTATTCGAGTTATAAGAGTTAGCGATATTCAACTACTGTAAGCCCACTATTTTTTGCGTTATAATGCTCAACAACTAACTTTCGAGCGACTTAATTTCTCGTTTTCACGTCCAACAACTTTTAATTTAATTTCGCGTTTTAACTCATTTTGCGGTGATTAAGTTTCACGATTTCTCATCCTTCGCGAAATATAAGTTGGTTTACAGTTTTTCTATAGGTTCAAGTTAACAAACTTTTACCGTACTTACCTCAAAGTTTAAGCTAACAAACTTTTACTGTACTTACATCAAATTAGTTAACAAACTTTTATCGTACTTACCGCATAGTTCAATTTATCAAACTTTTACTTACTTATCTCGAAATTCGAGTTGATAATTTTTTACTGTACCGACATCAAAGCTCAAGTTTCATTGTAGTGTACCTCGAAGATCGAGTTGACAAACTTTTACTATACTTACCTCCAGCTTCGAGTTTATCTTACTATACTTACAGCAGCGAAACCGTTCAAGTTAAAAAAAGCCTTTATTGTCCTTACGGCAAAGTTCGAGATAACAAAGTTGTACTGTACTTACATCATAGTTCAAGAAAACAAACTGTACAAACCTCCATGAAAATACTGACGTATGAGAATACCATCATAGAAAACGGCGCCACAAAGCCCAGAATCAGGATTGAGTATGTATAGGAGAGAGCCATTTTACTTTTGTCTGACCAATCAATGGAACAGGAAATCTTTTGTTCCTCCAATTTATAAGAGTTCCATCCCAAGATAGGACAACTCCCAATTGCAACTCCGAGCAACAAGCAAGCTGCAATTGAACATCTAGTTCCTGTTATCGACACAAATGAATTCCAGTTATTTCTCACAACGATCACGTATTTTTCCATTGACATTGCTGTTACAATAAATATTTGAAATAGTCCAAAAGCCGTCATTGTGAACCCGTGTAAGGAACATCCAATATTACCAAATACCCATCTGTCTTCAAGTGACGATATGCCAAGCGTCGGAACAACTAAGACCGCAATCAGTATGCTTGAAATGCATAGCGTTATGACATAAAGGTTGTTCTTCTTCTTTAAGTTAGTATGTGTAGTTAATATGTAAATAAACAAACTATTGAAGAAAAATCCAAACATCGCCAGAAACAGCATCGATATAGCTGTGATATGCAGCACGCTTTTTTGCATATAGTCCTCGTCCGTGTCCATTGAATAGCAGTCGTCACACGCATTGACTTGAAGTGATAAATTCGTCGTTGTTATTTCGTTATTGTCCATCTTAATCGCTACCAAAATGATAACAATAGTTGGTAGGTTAGATAAAGTATCGCACACTTATCTCTGCTTACACAGTTTGTCACATTTTCAGTGAATCACTACCAAAGCTTTGACACAGAATCGAGTTGTTATATACACGTCATTTTAGGTTACCATTTACCAAGTGGTAACGTTCCTCTATTTCCTTCTTCACAGTTGCATTATATGGTAGACTGGTGATGTGAAGCTTATAGGTAAGTATGGGTTTGGCGTATAGATCTATCATGATTTATATACATTAACACACACATATATATATTAGTCTGCGTGTGCGCGTGTCTGGCTACCTGTAGGCATATAAGTAAAGTACCACGTGTGTTCTCTTCCACCAAATCGATTGATAGAACAGAAATCATATCATTGATATACATCTATACCTTGATATCTAGCTCTTCTATAACATGAATTAGGGGCCGCGGTGGTCGAGTGATTAAAATGTCCCGACATTTTACCATAAGCCCTTCACCTCTGGGTTGCTAGCTCCCTTGAGTTTCATGTAAAAATATGATATTAATTTCAAATAAATCTAACATGAAAGAAAAAAAACCACACACACACACACACACACACAGACACCAGGTATTCGCGTTATTGACTGTTCAAAATGGCATTATCGCGTATTAACTCCAAGTTAGGCTAGTGATATCATGTATGCATTTTTATCACATAAATGACCCGTCCAGCCATGTCATAAATATCGTACGACACACGTGTAATAAAACTATTATGACGTCACAAGTAGTTTTGACGTCCAATCTATATGTGAAGTCGCATGCTAATAGTATACGGAAACGAGTGTCACTTGGTGTGTAAGCATCAGGCCTACCATTAGGTATTACTGTTAAAACTATTAACACCGAAGTGTTACTTGTAAATGTTGACGGGAATATTAGAAGAGCAGATAAATGCATCAATTGTGCACATTATGATAAAAGCATGAAACTTGGCACAAATACAGTATATACCAAAAGAAATGTTTTTGGCCGCTGGGCAATCGCAAAATCCTGAAAATCCTATTAATGAATAGATTGGAAAAAAAATCAGAAAAAAATGCTACGCATTGATCTATAGCAAAGTTTTTGAAATTCGCCGGCCATCTTTGACGTCAAAATGAAATTTATATAAAAATTCCTTGAAAATTGTTTTATATTTTTAAAATCAAAGTCTCAAATATTTCGTGTTTCATTGATACCTCAATTAGGAATGAATAAAGTTGGAAAAAATCAGAAATATCGCTTAGCATAGATCTATAATGAGGTTTTCGAAAAAATTGGCCGACATCTTTGAAAATCGCCGCCAGTGACGTCATAAAGCTAATTCGTAATTATCCAGAGGGCAAAAAAATCATTTTTGTCAAGTTTTATGCTTTTTAACAAAAACTGCACAATTTGGCAATATTTCTGCACTTATCTGGCTATGTTTGAGGTGAGATAGTTTGTATGTAAATATGTTGTTTTCTATAAACAGTAAGATCCTGTGTCGACAACATCATGACATACCAATCAGTGTCAGATATAAACATATGCCAGTTTCCTATTTATGTTGTCCCTGTTGGTTATTTTCACTCTTGTAACCATTGATTTGCATACATAGAAACGAAATTAAAGCCGCACAATGCCTTTGATAAAAAGGTTTTAACAAAAAAATCCGTACAATAGAAGCCAGTAACTTTAAAATAATTGACAGTCCACATGCTATGGAGTTCATGATTAAAGGAGAACTGCGAATACATCATGAATACGAAATTGGAACATGAAGAACATAGAAAGTTGATGACGATCCATACGGACATATCGCATACACCGATAATCAGCTTCGGCAGGCATTGATTGTATTCTTCCGCTGCCTTACATTCTCGATATCCAAGGGGTTAGTATCATAGCCACCCTCATGACAAATGAGACAGACAGGTACATGTCATTTGATGTACACCAAACAATTGAATAACGATGCATGTGGGCGTGGCTCTCTGTAATCTTCAAAGGCATTGAAACTCAGTAACTGAGGCCTTCTGATATGTCGCTGTTGCTGATTATTTCTTTAAATATGATTAAATGATTTTTTATTCCGAAAATGACGTTTTGTATCATCCTACGCTAAGATTCTAAAATAAAAACTGCAGGGGGTTTAAACACGAGAACCCGTTATAGATCAACACAATATCGAGCCTAGCTGTACACATAATGATAAACTGTTGACCCGTTTTGACCCGTGGCACTGTAGCTGTATCAAAATCTATCTTTATTATTGATTAATGATTTTATATCATCAACAAAATAAGGGCGTTGCCGGAGCTACATTAATCCTCATTGAACTCTCTACCACACGCCATCCCCAAAATATGAATCAGATCGGGATTCAATGACATGAAAGTTAACAATCAATCACAGAAGAGTATCGGCAGTGTCTAACGCTTATAGACATCGTATTCAGTTATAAGCCGATTAATTTTCTTCTTTAGTAAGACTTACAAAATTCCACTAAAGAACCACGGTTTGGAGTTTTTTTTAAATACCTTAAATCGACCCCTCCCTCAAGACATTGAATATCTTCAATTATAAAAAGAATAATACGATATACGTATACACTGTGAGACGATTAATTTAATGTGATATTGACCTAAACGTGTATATGATTTGTAAAAAAGATTCTGATTGGTGGAATTCTGATGGAACGGTGGTTGTGATTGAACTAAAGGTATACAAATTTTTGAACTAAAGGTATACAAATTAATTATAATTATACAGTCATTGGTTTAATTCTTAATGGTGGGCGTTTAGAACACTGATATACATACACATATAAATACATACAGTAATTATTGGAAAACAAAACTTAAGCTTATATAAATTCCTCTCCTAAGATTGTATTGGTAAAATGATATTAATAAGCAGTTTATTGAAATTCGATCGCGTTGTTTTTTCACATTTAATGTAGGCAGGATTTAAATGTGTAATCCAGTGAAGCCACATACAGATCTACCATATTGTATTGTCATAATTCAAGGTCTAGCACTACCTTATAATTTTATCGATTATAGCGGATGTCATGAAAAATGCTATTTCTGAACTCACACAAATCACTTTTGATGGCCCGAATCTAAGCAAAGGGTATTAAAGTATGCGCATCTAGTTTAAATTTTATTTTTGGTTTGGTTTTGTATGTGTTTAATGTTTTTTTTATGTTTTTATTAACAGCCAGGATGATTTATACGGCATACCAGGTTTACGTGTTGAAGGAAAGCTGGACTACTCGGATAAACACCGCTGACTTGGGGTCAGTGCCTGGCAATTGCTCCACATATGATTCGAACTCACGAACCGTAGGAGAAAGGTTTGTGGTAATATGAAAAGATACCTTAATCACAGCGGCCTTTCAAGGGTCAATGAGAGCCAAATATTATGAATATAATATATAGACAACAGTGATATAATTTAGGCAAACAGTGATATAATTTAGGCAAAAGGTAGGCCATTGCGTTCTAAATAACGGTGTTTCTATGCGAGTTTAAAATAATGTGTCAGATGTGAATTGTATTTTTTTAATTAAAACAAAATGATTAAATGAAAAATGCAAAAGGTAACGGAAAGATAACGTCAGATGATGATAAGATTAAAAGTCAGTGAAATAGACCGATCTCCCTTACATAGTAATACCATCGAGTCTCACAGTATCAAATTATAGACTGGATTACCTGCTTTAGTACCAATTCTCTCTGCTAGGCTGCGCTCATAAATACAAAGACAGGTCTGGGACGCCATTTTGGTCATTATCCTGACCAAAATGATTCTCATTGGTTAATTCAATCAACAAATCGTTAGGTTCATTTAGACCCGGGATTCCCTTCTTTTTACAATGGCAACGAGATGAAAATGAAGTTCGATATTGTTTAGGAAGCATTCAGCATTGAAAAGGTATTTGAAATGTTTAAGAACGTTACAATTTAAATTCAACGACTAGATATCTACTCTCGTACGAAATCTGAAGTTCGCTGTTTTACGCTGACGTCATGGTGTGTGTACCGGAAAACCCCTGAGCGTCTGTTTCAAAAGACGATTTCGCGCTTCAATGTTCAATACCCAACTAATGGTATGTAAAGTTGTATTCCATCAATACATAATTTATACTGTTTACAATTTACCATTGTATAGCAGACTAGAGGTCACCAATTCCAAAAATTACTATTTTTTCCGCGAAAATATACAGACGCCATTTTGAAAAGGAATATCCCCTGAACGTTATAAATATTAGCCAATTAAATTCCCAAAAAAGATAGCCCTAACCTGTCGTTGTATTTTCGGAGCGAAGCCTAGCGGAGAGTAGAAAAACTACGGCAGGCGATCCTATCTATATCAAGTTATTGTCTCCTGTAGATTCAAAACCTTCATGACATGTAGGCTGTCAGCAGATGTAAATGGGCAAGATATGTTTAACTAGTTCGGAACCGAGAAAAGAAAACCTCCTCTCTCTGATGTCTGCGACTGGACAAATGAGTTTAAAGTTCTTAATATGCATATTCTCTTCTGTGTGAGTATATTGCAAGCAAATACATTTCGCACACTTTTCTTAAAGTGAATGGTCGGACAAAGAAAACCTATAATCTACATGCATTCATTGGACTTCCAAAAGTCCTTGCATACTAAAACGACGGTCAAGTTCTGTTTATGTTGTCCTGTTTTGACCATCAAAATTATGGAAAAGCCCCGTGTAAATTTAGCACGGTTCTAAAACATAATTTCGTCCAACTCTCTGAAAACGAGGCTGTGTGGAAATGTCAATAGAGATACTGTCAGCCGAGAGGACCTTTTAGGGTTCCTATAATATAAAAAAAATCCGGACGCAGCGCGATTTTGATGGAATAGTTTATTTTTCTATTTCAGACACAATTATACTGGTCAAAGAGGTAATGACAACGGGATTTTCCAAATGACACGGGATCCCATCAAACGTAAATCGGTACGATACGAATTACTTCAAATGGTAAATATGGGACAAAGAAGTAATTCCAACCGTGTAGACAAAAACATGTCAAAATTTCGAGGCGACCTGCCCCTTATCAAGACACACAAAACGAACCCGATTATATAATATGATACGAACAGTAATATGAAAGTAGACAAATATTTAGCAGCACAATGGAGCGCAATTATAACCCTACGGCAAGTGGTAAACGAAGGCCGGATCTACCAACATGTAGCCACGATGTTCGACAGAACACTACGATGTGAGCGGTGACTGGGAAACGAATTACACTGCATATCTTACCATCGTTTTTACCGACTTTAACCTTCTTTGTCCGACTATTCCCTTTATCAAAGCAATAGTTTCAATCATAGAAACAAAAGTGTATGAACACAAATCGTTGATACTAATATTAATACAAATAAATTGCAAAATTAAACTGAATCGCTATGTGACAACGTGAAATAGCGTATAGAGTATCCGCGAATACATTCAGAGTGGAGTATTATATGTACTTTTTACTGACTTAGCACTTTTCGCCTTATCAAAATACGTCTAATGCATCAATGTTTTTTCATTCCTGATATATCATTTTAAATTAATATAACGTCGGCAAGAAACCGGATACATTTTTCATAATCTGGGTGTGTCACGCCATGTCTTCAGTTAAGCTCCTCTAGGTGTAATATAAGGAATGATGTGCTTGGACAAGCGTTATATCATCTAGCTTATTTTATAAGTTAGGGAGGGGTGCTCTCGACAGACTTTAAAACGGCACACCACCCAAGGCTTATACGAACATATTGCAAATTAAAGAAAAGTAATTCTTCTGTGGCCAAAAGAGGTCTTATTTCCGATATAAGATATGTCGTGTAACGTGAACGAAATGGCCTCCTGTAATGTCCTTATTCAATAAACCTATCCTTGAAAACGGACTTACTGAACTTGTGACTAATACAATGTGTTAAAAAAAATTCATCGCATCTTTGCATGAAAAACGGCATTCTTTTAGCTTTGATTCTCCTAACATACTTACATATTAATGAAAACTTTTGTTTATATTTCTACTATTAATTATTATAAGTTCCACTTGATTTTCAGCTTACCTCCCTTATCGAATCTACTTCTTTGATGGATTTCTGTATGAAGCCGGTTTGATTTGTTTGATTTGTAATACTACTCTGTATGCATTAGCAATTGTTTTGTTAGTCGATGATACACACTATATAGAATCCGTGTCGCTATCTGTATTGTATAGTGGCTAATAATAGCGGGGGTTACAATTTAGCAAATTTTGCGGATTCATCCGAATTTGCGATTTCAATCATTCGAAAAACTTATCAAAGTCGTTTATAAAATCTACAAAGATAATTCGCGAAAATAATACCCCACGAATAAATGTCAAACAGTAAATCGCAAAAGTTTGCATCCGCGAAAGTTAGCAACTATACAGTATGTTTAGATTTGTTGGTTTTGTTATAAGACAACTAACACAGTGTTTTGAAGACTGTCAAATAATCATCATTTGAACAGTCACGACACCACTAGGGTATAAAGAGATTCCATACACCCAAAAGTACAATCAGTATTTGATGAAAAGGTACATGAATTTGTGATCCTGCATCAATTTTGGAAATATGAAGTTATCCGTACATTCTTTTCAATCATTATTACGTCGATTAACCCGACACAATATCCCAGTCAAAAAAGAATAAGATCAATTAAATTTCACGCTAACATAACCCTACCCAATACGTTGACTTCGAGATACCAACACAAAGTGGGTAAAGTATGATTTGCCGTCGATTATGCCCACCTGGTACTGGTAACTGAAACGTAATATTTTGACTTGATTTCTGTTACTGTATGATGGGAATTATTATAATTATACATGTACCACGTGATTACAATAAACATTTCTATTGGTAATGGAATGACGTCAACAGATGATATCCAGCGCTAACGTCATTTCAGTGGGAAGATTACAAATAGTTACGTTCCATTCCCACTGGAGATACTAGTCCCGCACAAACGTTATCGGGTTCGCCATGTGGTACTCGACTTAGTCCCACTAGTTCCATTCTCAGAAGGTGGGATTTTGGTATCTCAAAACCCTCGTATTATCTGGCTCACTTCGGAAAGATCCGAAACACAGTCCAAACATACAGATTCCGGCTCGGATTCTACACAGTGATCTATTGAACTACGTACGTCATACTACTTTTCCTATTCATCTTTCTAGTACTGGTTTGTAGAATATCAAAAAGCTAACCTTGTAATGATTCTTAGAGTATCAAATGGAAACACAACAAGTGAGACTGGCAAACGCAAAAATGGAATTTTTGAAAGTTTTTTGTCAAAATTAGAAATTTAGCTTAAGATTAATTACATCTGATTTTTGTAAGTAATTTTACCAGTACATTTTCCTTTATCATTACTTCATAAGAATTACTGTCAGGTGGCATAATTTACCAATATCAATGTAAATAAGTTTCTAAATAAACATAACAACAAATTATTTTAAGGAATATTTCGCATCAAAATGCGTCATGTTAAACACTATCTGGATCATTGTATAATAGCAGTAAGTGTTGAATAAATACATCGAGATTCCATTAGTCGTGTGTGGCTTTCTGGTCGTTTTGATCGGTCGAGTGTTTGAACTTTGAACCCCTGCTTTCCTGGTACCTCGTGACGACTTGTTGACAACATCGACCGTCGAATGACACCATGCACCTGCTGTGTTCCGACCTTTACGATCCTTTACGATAAACAAATTCAATGTATATCACAGTTTTGATTTCTCCCATTTTAATCATATCAAAAACCCTTGTCATACGAAGATAATCCTACGGTAATATATAAGTAGGTTGATATACGGTTACAAAACAATGATGGTTGATTGACGGGAAAGAAATGATAGCAATGCATAACCAAGGACGTTTATGTATTGTTCTCATTTTTCCGTGAAAACTCTTTTGCGTTATACATGCATATCGATGTTAAACATTTGCAGCGTTAATACATACGTATATGTTGATTTTTGTAAACGCAACAGAGATTTAGAACATTCTCGAATAGCTATTCTAAACAGCAAATATCGATAGTCTTTCAGTTCCATAGCAGTTTCATGGAAATGTTGTTTAGAAACATATCTTGAATTGGGTGTCTACTCATTATTCATGGACACAGATATATATGCCTTTCGAGAGAACTTTTTTTCGAATTCAGCAAATGTATACATGCTTTGATATGGAACATTTGTTTTACGTACCTCCAATTCTTATAGTTTTCTATGCTATATACAGTCGAAAGTTTGAAAAAAACGAGCGCAGGAGTCCGAGCTTAACAGATTACCAGTGTTTTAACGAGAGTTAAAAAAAAGCGAAGGCATTTTGTCAAGTTCTCATTAAAACCAATAACAAATAAAGTATGAATCAAATAAATTTTATTTGTATAATATCACGGAACAGTTACTCCCCAGTGGATAAGCTTGTCTAAATGTTCTTAATTTTGTTCAACTTCTGTTCAATTTCTTCAACAAATGCCGGAAATGTCGGATCTGATAAACACAGACGTAAGGCGAAATCTAATTGGTCACTTGGTGTGTTACAGCATTTCCGATAGGCTGCTGGAAACGAGGCGTCATCTTCCTTTGTCACAATCTTTTATAAAAGGTGGGGATGGAAAATCATTAAATATGAATCAAATGCGGTGTTGAATAAATCACATCTTGAAATTCATTTTATACAATATCTTTTCATATATTTTATGTTATCAGCAACGACAGAGTACTGCATCACCTAGATCGTAGCTTTCAAACATGGTGAATAGGCATATTCGTCATTGGTACGTGTGACATCGATCCCAATTCTGTCTTTGCATATTTTAGAGTCGGCTCCCTTCTGGATGGGTATCGATTGTTACGTCATTATTTTGTGAGTGCTATTCACGTGTTTTTCTCTGAAAAATATGACGTTATTCTCCAAAACATGACGTCACAATAAATTCCACAAGGGCAGATAACTCTGTAATATACAAATACAGAACAACGTGTGAATAATTTTGTTATTATTAAAAGCAATGTTGATTCTACACAGCGAAAATTTTACAATACTGTAAACTAAATTTTTTTGCGCGCACTTTACTTTCGCAAATTTTGCAATCTAATCTACCTAATTCATTTTTTTATATTATACCAATTGGAGAATCCCTCAAAATTAGTCTCCGCGCATTGGTTTTGAAATGAAAATCGCGAAAAATAATGCGTGCAAAAGAAAGTCAGTTTGTTGGAATCAGTATAAGTACCTACCCAAGGTTTCAAGAGAGTTTGTTCAATGATTTCTCAGTAACGTTCAGGACAATGCTCGCTGATGCTTGATAACGATTAACCGATACTTAAATAGACACAGTATTGTACACAAAAACGTTGAGACAAAATGACAATTGTTTTAAACGAATTTCATTTTTGTGATAGCTTACCAAATTACCTACTGCGAAATATCGTTTCGAATATTGAATTGGGTGTTGTTTTTTTATATTATCAGTTGTTCTCTATAAACGAATTAATGCATAAAATGGTATACAATAAAGTGTCTAACTGGGTAGACGATAAAGCAGTATTATCGATGTTTATGGATGTTAAAGATTAAGAAAAATGATTAGTTTTAGACAAAAATACAAACCTTTGCTATTTTTGACAGAGTAATCTCCCCTTCAAGAGTTTCCTTTTCTTTTTTCTCCATGTTATTCTTTCATTGTGATTTAAGGAAAAGAAAACATAAACTAAAATACATTGCATCTTACATCCTCCATACTTCATGGGTAATTAGCACAGTGGCTATTCCGTCGGTATTATAGTTGCCTCCCTTCCATGTGCATTTAAATATCTTTGATGACGTCGTTTATTCAAAATTTAAAGTAGATTTTTTCTCTGAGAAGTATAACGTTACGCTCACAAACATATAACGTCATAATTAGTACATATTCACAAGGAAGGATAACTCTGTAAAATGCAAAAACGGAGCCCGCCTGCATCCATTAAATATCCTAAAAAACAACTGAGAGACTTTATATTGCAATATTGCTGTTATCATTGTATAATGTACTGCAAACCACTTTACTTTCGTGTGAACGTTATCTCACGTCGATGTTATTATCAACAGATTCCCGAATACATAAATTCAGATTCATGGGCTCTTACTGACAATCGTTTATCATTAGTTTATACATGTACCATTATTTGCGGCACATTCAAATTCGTGTTCGTCTTCTCTCGCTCAATATGGCGATTTTTTTCTTTCGATAATAAAATGTGGTTTTCTCGCCTGCCAACTTATCATGCAGGATTTAGTTGAGGCGTTACAAGTATGGCGTTAATCTCATGGTGTGAAGATGGTATATGGACACTCCGATGGGTCCATATTGATATCAACTGTAACTAATTACCATATCCCTGTGTGGTGTTCGAGTACAAGCGTGTCACGTTATTATTAAGTGCGGGTTCCAAAAGAGTAGCGAGATCGAGACATTTCGACCCATTTACCCAGCAGTGGCGAAACCAAAAATGTCAAATATAAAACTTACACTATTAGTGTTGAATACATTTTTAGTCTCTCTAAAGTAAAACTGTTTGCAGTAACCAACCTAGTCGTACGTTCCGAAGACGAGGATCAAACACAATGTTGCAAGATATGAAGCGAAATTTCCTGATCTATTATTGCTATAGGCCTACCTGTCGTTTTTCGGTAGAAATAACTTTTATCGGAAAATACTCAGACACCCTTTCAGCAAATTCCCGGCATTTCGTCACTTCTGTTTGTCCACTGGACTCTGAGAACTGCATTCGAAATCGACGGGTTTCTTCCTAAAACAAAAAGCAGAGGATACAAAGACATCATCTGATAATTCAGAAACATGAGGAAATCGGGAGAAAATCGGGAGGAAATCGGGAGGAATTCGAACTCTCCTTCTAATTAAACAAACCTTAAACATGCAAATGAGGAAATCGGGAGGAATTCGAACTCTCCTTCTAATTAAACAAACCTTAAACATGCAAATGAGGAAATCGGGAGGAATTAGAACTCTCCTTCTAATTAAACAAACCTTAAACATCAAATGAGGAAATCGGGAGGAATTCGAGCTCTCCTTCAAATTAAACAAACCTTAAACATCAATCGACAAACGTTGAGAGAATCTAGGAAAAGACATCAGCAGATAAAAAGTACATCAGATTATAGAACTGACCTCTGTTATGTTGAACTCCAGAAGACAATGTATAATTCTAGTATTTTGTTCTTATTACACTCGAACTAAGTACATTTAACTTGAATTTTCGGATTTTTGAAAGTTTTATATTGGTTTTGCAGTAATTGCTATTCGAGTAAACGAGGATTTAATGTATATTTTTTGTAATGACATGTAGGAAGATTTTTTTGATTTGATATAACATAACCAATAACAGAGTATAGTTTTGTAATTCATGAATATGAACAAAATGCGTAAAGATTACATCATCCTCGATGCTACAGAGGTTACCATCACTGACGATATAACCAGCTTCGGACTGCATTTTAAACATGGAGGCAGCAGTTCATAAAAAAGACCAATCACAGGTCTGCAGAGACTTCCTTTGAAGATTACAGAGAGAGAAAGAGCGCAACAGAGAGAGACAGAGACAGGGACAGAGAAGAGAGAGAGAAAGAGAGACAGACAGACAGACAGACAGACAGAGAGAGAGCGAGAGACAGACAGACAGACAGACAGACAGAGCGACGCCAGATAGTAGTCCAGGGCGGATATAACGACAGTGATAGTAACCCCTGGATCATAAAGAATGATGTCATATGGGCTGAAATTTTCATACAAAACAATCATGATGACCTTTAATATAATATTTACCACCAAAGGTTACCATCATTATGACAATTACAATATTTACCACCAAAGGTTACCAACATTATGACAATTACAATATACACCACCAAAGGTTACCAACATTATGACAATTACAATATTTACCACCAAAGGTTACCAACATTATGACAATTACAATATTTACCACCAAAGGTTACCAACATTATGACAATTACAATATTCACCACCAAAGGTCACCAACATTATGACAATTACAATATTCACCACCAAAGGTTACCAACATTATGACAATTACAATATTTACCACCAAAGGTTACCAACATTATGACAATTACAATATTCACCACCAAAGGTTACCAACATTATGACAATTACAATATTCACCTCCAAAGGTTACCAACATTATGACAATTACAATATTCACCACCAAAGGTCACCAACATGATGACAATTACAATATTCACCACCAAAGGTTACCAACATTATGACAATTACAATATTCACCACCAAAGGTCACCAACATTATGACAATTACAATATTTACCACCAAAGGTTAGCAACATTATGACAATTACAATATTCACCTCCAAAGGTTACCAACATTATGACAATTACAATATTCACCACCAAAGGTTACCAACATTATGACAATTACAATATTCACCACCAAAGGTTACCAACATTATGACAATTACTATATTTACAAAGCATAGGTTTTAAGTTAACAAGTAAAATATGAGCTGCAAATTATTTTTGTCAATACTGTTAAAAATTATTATGTTTACGTCTATATAGTACAGTGAGAACAAAAGGTCAAACCTCGAAGCGAAATTGGGGTTTACAATCTTATTTAACATTCTAAAAGCGTTATTATTAATTTTAAAGTTATTCTGCAGGTACATTTTACTGTGCATAAAATATGTTTTGTTACTAAGGCCCGGTCTCACTGAAGAGCGGATTAATTAATTACGAATAAATTGAATTAACAAATTTCTGCCGTTCGTTGTCATCCGCAAGAAAATTGGCCAAAAACCCCCAATTTCTCAGTATGAATTACGGATATAGTGCCCTGCAGGTAGGGCATTAGAATTGTACCTGCTGCCCCTATTGCATGAACGTAAAAGGCGACTACATTTAGGATCTTATCTTTTCTCTTCTTCCTAACTGACTTTATCTTTCCTAATGCCTCCCTTGGTACCGCCTCACTTTTTGCCTTGAGTTGAGCGTTCGCCCCTGTGAGGAAGGCTCTGGGTTCTGTCCCCTGGCCGAGACACGCCAAAGTCTATAAAAGTGGTAGTTTCTTCTCCTGCTTAGCGCTCAGCATACAGGGAGTGGGACGACTGGTTCGCCCGTTGTCAGTATAATGTGACCGGGTGGGGTGTGTTTCTTGGTGTCTACGGCGGCATGCTTCAGTGATATAGCACTATAATAAGGGCAAAAGTTCCACTATACAAGAAGACACAACACGAACATACCACAGTCTTCCAAAAGACGCACCTCACACTTCTCACACGCTACACACTGCATACATGGGAGGCCGTCCTTACATGACCATAGCTGTGAATAGGACGTTAAAAAATCAAACAAACAAACAAACAAACAAACAAACGGATATAGTTATAAGGATTTGACTTGCGGTGGTATAAGAAGCGCGCTCGATTCTTTCGATATCGCTTTTCACAACAAGGCTGCAACAAAGCGGAGCAGGCTGCATCTCCTCCAGATACAAACAAGGTCCAGTTTGTTTTAAACTTAAATCAAGGCAGACAACGGTTTCTTTTCTGTTTTTGAAATAATTGCATTGCTTGAAAATGTTGCCAGGGACCCATTACTACATCTTTACTTCTCGGCAGACTGGAAATATTAGACAGATTTGTCGATTTCTGCCATATTTATACAGTAGTCCTGGTTTACGCAACACGTTTGTTATGCATTCGCAAATTGTTCTCAAATCAAAGAACGCAAAATAGACGTATCTAATGCGATTGAGTTCCGCAATCTAGATTTTGTGCAGTTCAAAAATCCTAGAAACGGAAAACATGCCTTTGTGGATAATTGCGGACGCGTGCGGATATTGTGCGACAGATACAAGTACGAATATTGCGTATGTACAGCTAATATCAGCCAACTTTGTGCGCAATGCATTCGCTGGTGGGACCGGGCCTGCATCATACACGTTTTCTGTCATTTTTAATGGTTTCACAGCTTCATTCATCACACTTTATGATTTTACTGATTCCTGAAAAAATAATCAGATGCCAACATTTCGCCAATTTGTGGCACATTGTCAAGACTTTCAATGAGTTAGGCGAATTTATTTGTAGAACTCTGTTAAATTTACACGGGGCTTTTTCATTATTTCAACAATTATTTTGGAAGTCCAATTAACGCATTTAGACCGGTTTTCTTGGCCCCAATCGCTTGTTCCAATTGAAATGACAAGTTAATCTTATGTTTATATCAGAGGTAGAATTAAAGACAGACATGTCTGCTATTGTAGTTAGCCGGACACTATTGTTAAGTTCAGTAATATCAAAGGTTAACGATTTGAACTCTCTCCCTATTGAGGAACTATCGGATGTTTATCTCGCCCCGCCAACTTGTGAAATTACAGGTCTGCATTTACTACGTTCTTGTACGCCAGAGCTCAAAATCATTGTAAAGGTACGGGATCGATATGCCATTAACATTAAAAGCCCGCTACCTTTCCGAAACAAATTTATTTTCTTAAAAACAACAATAACATAAAAAAATGCATCGATGGCCTTAGATGAAGTTACAAAACCAAACAAATACAAGATTCCTTCCGTTATCTATGCTGAAAGTGGAGATTCAACTACCGCGCGGTATTTAGGACGACGGCGAGAAACATAAGACGACCCGCGTTATCAAAATTAATATTTTATTTATTTTAATTTTTTTCCAGAAGATGATGATGAGTGTTGTATTAACGGTAAGTTTTTGAGTTAATAACTTTTGAGACTCAACAAAATTATCGATCTCAGATACAGATTAGGGACTAAACTTCTCTTCTTCATTAGTAGATAATATAAGATTTTTTCGTATGTGGATAGGAAGGATAGGGATATTCTACCCGAGGGTCACAAAATGTTGTAAAACCCAAGGCTTGCTGAGCGTTTTATAACATTTTGTGATCCCAAAAGTAGAATATCCCTATCCTTCATATCCCCGTATGAAAGAGTATTTTTCTCTCATACCTCGACGTTTTATTTCAATTTTACTACATTGTACTATGATTCTCTGCCATGATGAAATCAATTCGAAAGAAAACGGAACTGCAAGTCAATTCTCCATACATGAAAATTGTGTGATATTTTCAAATCAATTCCTTTTGTTTGTATCTTTTAAAGTAAATCCAGTAAATTTTCTGGAAAAAAATGTTAAAATTGTACCCAAAAAATAGTAATTCTGTTAATGTTGAGACGTCACGAGGCTTTATTGCATGGGTAACCATGCAAATCTAGCCATGCAAATCAGCTTCAGGCGACATGAGTGTATTGCCCTAGACCAGCCAGTATTTCACGTGTAGGTGTGAGAGAACCTAGCGTGGCTTAGTGTTATGATTCCTGGACGTGAATTAAACATACTTATTCGTTTGTTTGTTACGACCGCCAACTCACCATGCAGGATGTAGTTAAGCCGTTAATAGTATGGTGAGAATCCCCATGGTGTGAAGATGGCATTTGAACACTCTGTTGGGTCCACATTGATGTGTTCCGAGTCATGGTGCGAGTTCCAAAAGGTTATCGAGATCGAGTCATTTCGACCCATTGCAATGCTATAGAAATATATTCCGCTAAACCTGTCTATATTATTAGGCATTTATTTATTTTCTATTTTATTTTTTTATAAAGTCAGCTCGCGGTACCTCTTAAAAATGTGAAATCGTGGGACAGATTTGGCCTACGCTACGTCACTGGCATATTTGAATTTCTAATATATCGTCCATGCAATGCCGGGAAAACGTACACATACCTATATATATTTGGATCTTATGTACTCCACTGCCCCCATGTTACATCCCATTTATAAAATTAAACAATTCTGCACAATGAAATACTTCCGAGACCCTTATATTTCACACATTTGTAATGGCCGCCGTATACACAAACGGCAGCCAATCAACGTCGCTTCCGGTTTTATGTTTTTTAAACCACGTGTAGTTGAGAGATAAACAAAACGGTACCATGTATATGCTACATGTATATGCAACGTGAATATCGCGAAAGTGATGCGGTACCAGCAAAAGTCGTGTTCAATTTGAATATTTAACAACATGTTGTGTATGTCGACCATAATTTCACTATAAAAACTGGCTAGCATTTTGTTTGTCTCTCTCACTAAACGTGCCTAATAATATAGGCAGGTTATACGGACTAATAGAAATCGTGTTATATACGCAGCAGTGCCGAAACTGGAAACGTCACATATAAAACTCCACATGCTTTCTAACTTCAAAACGCTTTAATTTGTCTTGTTTAATATCTTCCCCCTTTCCCTGTGACAAATTTCAAATACTCTATTTTTTCAAAATTTTGGTAATCAATCTCTCCACAGTTCGCCAAATTCAAATGAAAAATTGTAAGAAACACGGGTAAAAACACTGAAAGATGGTCACTACCCAATGTCTGTAGAGGATAGTAATCTAGCCCGAAATAGGGAAAATTATACATATGATGGTATCCAAGTATAGAGAGAGACTTGAACATTCAGTTGGCAATTATTTGAGTATGAATGCCAACTGGACAGCGGCAAATAATGAAGCGGTAGCTCTCTTCATGATGGATTTGCTGCTGCCAAACTGATATTCAACTGAATTCAGCTCAATGTTTATATTTGCATTTTTAAATAATAATTTTATGATGAAATCTCAAGATATTTTACATCTATAACAAAATAATCGCCAAAGACAGAACAGACGTTTGAACAGTCATCCTCCATGACCGCGCCACGCATGACAATTCTGACATCATAATGATAAAGACGTCATAATAAGCGGTCCGAAGTTGATAGAGCAATGAATGACAAATGCACTTGTTTTAGATATTCAAAATGACTGTCTTTGATATTATGTATGTTTTATTATCAAATGTTTTTTAACTGGCATTGTCAGAAAGGATAAGAGAGGGCAATTCACGTTATATTTAGGGGTCGGCGAGTGTGGTGGTATCAAAGTAGAGAGAAAACTAAAATGGCTGCATCTACCTTTGAGACAAAATGGGAAAGACGCCAATCAGCATTAAACTTTGTACTTCATAATGGCGATTAATTAAATTCCTGAGTTTAAGGTCATTACTTAGCCATTGAACGTCTTTCAGTTGGTACATTCTATGCATAGCCAACATGAATGCCAACCACGGGGATCTGAGAATTAGTTACAGATTATCTTTTTTTTTCATTTTTTATTTTCAAACATTTAAATGGACACCAGCACATAAACACTTGCATACGCACTCATTCACAATACTTAAAACATCAAGTTGTACGTTATGTTACATCATATATAAAACATTACCCTGTATAATATGCATGTATGTGTACTAACATGACACAATACATATACATGCACGCAGACATACATACATACATACATACGTACATGCGTGCATAGGCACATGTATACAAACATACTCTAACAACACATGTGTACACAAGCATACACATATACATATACACATATGTACCTTCATACATGCATACATACACTCCTGCATGATGCATACATAATACATTTTAACATATTATACATATGCATAAGCATCATGGCAGCGGCATTGCATAACACACAAATACATAGCATAACAGAATATATAGCACCATAACATATATACATTTACACATATAGATATATCCATAAAAACATATATTAGCCAACCATAACGCACATATAGGGATTGGATTTCGTTTTTATGTTAACCATGCTTGTATGGAGCAATTCCTCTAAGAATATATTCTATGGGGCGCGTTAGCGCCCCATATTGAATATATTCTTAGAGGAATTGCTCCATACAAGCATGGTTAACATAAAAACGAAATCCAATCCCTATATTTACACTCACACGACTTTTTATTTATATTTTATGCAATAAAATAGTCATTTGAAAGTGACGTAATTATTCAATAAAATTCGGTCAAAAGTGGGAGGAGCTCACTCATTTGAACAGCGAATGATGACGCTTCACGTAAGATAGAATTATTCATCCGCGGCGACAAAAAAGTTCAATATTTTAGTGTAAAATAAACATGACAAACAAAGTAAATTTCAGAGATAATTTTATTTAATCAGATCAGAACTTTAAATATATATTCAGTTTTGCTTAAAGTTAATATATAGCGTAATAACATAAAGAAATTGTACACGGCCACATGTGTGAACTCGGTGACCGTTATTGTGCAGCGAGGCGAAGCTGACGCACGCTTACACACTTTAGTTTGCCGAAGTTGGCAAAACACCGATTTTCAAGTAGCTCAATGTGTTTGAGATGTCGTCTGACTTGACGGTATTACATCCTTGGGAGCCATGTGATTATATAATCTACGCTTAGATCCATATCGCCATCGATAGATGAAACAAATTCACTTGTGTTCGATGGATACAATGTATTTGTGGTGACGCGGAACTGTCAACACGTGGATTATTAGCGATGCATGTTTTATAATACACATGATTAAATACTCAAAGAACAAAGACAAGAGGATATGTTTATAACTGACCTCTATCAGAGGGTCTCACACCCGTCCACCCCAAAGGCTCGATCGTAGGACGAACATAGGCACAGAGGTAATGTTTACATTTGACCCATCATTTTTAACAAAAATGAAAGCACGTCGCCCCGGTCGGGATATTTTTCCGTTTCTTTATACAATTGTTAATTTAAAAAAATTGTTTGAATCATATATAAATATAAAACATGTATATATTGTTTACATTTTTCCAAAATTCTATGAAAAACAACAATATACACGTAATGTTGCGTCAAAATGTAAACAAAGCCATGTGTTTCTTTTAAAAAAAAGTAGTCCTTTTACGTTGCACAGAACATTTCCTTACGCAAGTTCAAAGTTCAATGTTACCATGCAGTTATGGTAAACAAAATCGGCTAGTATTAGCGTATAGTGACCAAGCCTAGCAAGTGTAAATATATATGCATGCTCTCACTCTCTCTCTATCTCTCACTCACACACACACACACACACACACACACACACTCACATACATACAAACAGACAGACATACTAAATAAGAAAGATAAGAAGGAAGGAGAAAGAAGAGGGAGGAGGAGGTACCGTTACACATACACGTATATTACAGTTTTAATATATTATACTAAATAAATAATAAAAAAAATTGTTCTGAAGAATCGTTGTACTGGTCAGCTATATAAACCCCAACAAAATATTTAAAAAAATAGAGTAAAGTTAACAGTAGTAAAAGACTAAGTGAAAGACTAGGGTAAAGGTACATACTCCAAGGTCCAATAACGGTTTCCATTTCCTCCAGCCTATTTCAAATTGCCTTTTAACATGGTCACTTTGACTAATAAACATATATTTTTGAACTAAAAAATTATCCTTAATTAAATCAATAAGAGCATTGATATTTAAAGAGTTGCTAAGACATTCGGTTTTATAAATGTAATGTTTCATAATTATCAAAATTTCATTGTCAACAAATTTTGTAAAACTATTTCAAAAGGAAATGAATCTTTATTATATGCAAAAGGAATAAACAATAAATCCAATAAAGATTCAAAATTTTGAACCAGAGTTTGCACCTCTTTGCATTCCCATAGGCAATGTATAATTGTCTCCCTTTCTGTATTACATAAAGTACACAGGACTAGGATTTATTCCTATCTTATGAAGAAAGGTATTAGTAACTAATATATGATTATTAATTCTGACTTGAAACCATATCAATTTGGAATTTTTTGTTACCTTAAATAGAAGAGTATATAATTTTAACCACATTCCTGTATCAAAGTTAAAGCTCAAATTCCATTTTCTAGTACCTGTTGGAGTTGTTGACGGAGTTATGATAAACCTATAGAAGTCTTTCACACCCTTTTTGCTTTTAAAGAAAATTTCTAATAATTGTGGTATAAAAGGGTATGAAAGTTTCTCTGGTTTTATTTCGAGATTTCTTAAATAGCGCTTTATTGACAATATTAGTCTATTGTATTGTAGAAAAATTAGCATCAATTCAAAATTTTTGTATAAATTCGTCAAAAGAAAGAAAAGTAAAATTGTCAGAATTTTTCATCAAATCATTTAAAATTAAAATAGCTGACCTAAACCAGTTGGGGTAAAAAAAACTAATTTATTATCAACTTTAATACCATTGTTGTACCAGAGAGGTGTTTTGAGGATACACTCTTGTCTATTTAGCCTCATATCTTCAGAATAATCTAAGCTATCCCATACTTAAAAGGAGGGCTGAAGTTGGTTGCGAGTTCTTAGTTCCTAGTTCCGTTTAATAAACGGAACTAGGAACCAGACCCGAGTTCTGTTTAACTTAAACGGAACTAGGAACCAGACCCGAGTTCCGTTTAAGCTTATACGGAACTAGGAACCAGACCCGAGTTCCGTTTAACAAACATACTGGCCAACGAGCGGAGTTCCGTTTATTATGATTCCTATCTCTAACTGCATGTTCAATTACCTATTATATACAGGAATCGAACTTAGAGCTTCCTTGAATAATACAGCACAGAATTAATCTCCTTAACACAAGTTTCCTTAAACGGATCTGACACCTAGACTCCAGTTCCGTTTAACTTAAACGGAACTAGGAACCAGACCCGAGTTCCGTTTAACTTAAACGGAACTAGGAACCAGACCCGAGTTCCGTTTAAGCTTATACGGAACTAGGAACCAGACCCGAGTTCCGTTTAACAAACATACTGGCCAACGAGCGGAGTTCCGTTTATTAGGATTCCTATCTCTAACTGCATGTTCAATTACCTATTATATACAGGAATCGAACTTAGAGCTTCCATGAATAATACAGCACAGAATTAATCTCCTTAACACAAGTTTCCTTAAACGGATCTGACACCTAGACTCCAGTTCCGTTTAACTTAAACGGAACTAGGAACCAGACCCGAGTTCCGTTTAAGCTTATACGGAACTAGGAACCAGACCCGAGTTCCGTTTAACAAACTTACTGGCCAACGAGCAGAGTTCCGTTTATTAGGATTCCTATCTCTAACTGCATGTTCAATTACCTATTATATACAGGAATCGAACTTAGAGCTTCCATGAATAATACAGCACAGAATTAATCTCCTTATCACAAGTTTCCTTAAACAGATCTGACACCTAGACTCCAGTTCCGTTTAACTTAAACGGAACAAGGAACCAGACCCGAGTTCCGTTTAAGCTTATACGGAACTAGGAACCAGACCAGAGTTCCGTTTAACAAACATACTGGCCAACGAGCGGAGTTCCGTTTATTAGGATTCCTATCTCTAACTGCATGTTCAATTACCTATTATATACAGGAATCGAACTTAGAGTTTCCATGAATAATACAGCACAGAATTAATCTCCTTAACACAAGTTTCCTTAAACGGATCTGACACCTAGACTCCAGTTCCGTTTAACTTAAACGGAACTAGGAACCAGACCCGAGTTCTGTTTAACTTAAACGGAACTAGGAACCAGACCCGAGTTCCGTTTAAGCTTATACGGAACTAGGAACCAGACCCGAGTTCCGTTTAACAAACATACTGGCCAACGAGCGGAGTTCCGTTTATTAGGATTCCTATCTCTAACTGCATGTTCAATTACCTATTATATACAGGAATCGAACTTAGAGCTTCCATGAATAATACAGCACAGAATTAATCTCCTTAACACAAGTTTCCTTAAACGGATCTGACACCTAGACTCCAGTTCCGTTTAACTTAAACGGAACTAGGAACCAGACCCGAGTTCCGTTTAACTTAAACGGAACTAGGAACCAGACCCGAGTTCCGTTTAAGCTTATACGGAACTAGGAACCAGACCCGAGTTCCGTTTAACAAACATACTGGCCAACGAGCGGAGTTCCGTTTATTAGGATTCCTATCTCTAACTGCATGTTCAATTACCTATTATATACAGGAATCGAACTTAGAGCTTCCATGAATAATACAGCACAGAATTAATCTCCTTAACACAAGTTTCCTTAAACGGATCTGACACCTAGACTCCAGTTCCGTTTAACTTAAACGGAACTAGGAACCAGACCCGAGTTCCGTTTAAGCTTATACGGAACTAGGAACCAGACCCGAGTTCCGTTTAACAAACATACTGGCCAACGAGCAGAGTTCCGTTTATTAGGATTCCTATCTCTAACTGCATGTTCAATTACCTATTATATACAGGAATCGAACTTAGAGCTTCCATGAATAATACAGCACAGAATTAATCTCCTTATCACAAGTTTCCTTAAACAGATCTGACACCTAGACTCCAGTTCCGTTTAACTTAAACGGAACTAGGAACCAGACCCGAGTTCCGTTTAAGCTTATACGGAACTAGGAACCAGACCAGAGTTCCGTTTAACAAACATACTGGCCAACGAGCGGAGTTCCGTTTATTAGGATTCCTATCTCTAACTGCATGTTCAATTACCTAATATATACAGGAATAGAACTTAGTGCTTCCATGAATAATACAGCACAGAATTAATCTCCTTAACACAAATTCCCTTAAACGGATCTGACACCTAGACTCCAGTTCCGTTTAACTTAAACGGAACTAGGAACCAGACCCGAGTTCCGTTTAAGCAAATACGGAACTAGGAACCGGACCTGAGTTCCGTATAACCCCACGCGTGCATAGGTTTGTAAAGCTCATCTGACCCGAAGGGCCTGATATCGAATATAATAATATATGATATATTATATAATTCGATCAAATTCTGGATGGACCTTGCTCCTTCAATAAATTTTAAATTGGCTTGCCATAGCATTTACCCATTTTAGCTCAACTGGTCCAAAGGACCGAGTGAAGTTATGCGATAACGCGACGTGCGGCGTTTATGAATGAGACCGGAATTCTTTTGAAATTAAATGGAAATTCTTAGCAACAGGTCTAGACCGTTTAAGCCCAGTACATACGA
Source organism: Argopecten irradians (assembly GCF_041381155.1). NCBI lineage: Eukaryota > Metazoa > Mollusca > Bivalvia > Pectinida > Pectinidae > Argopecten > Argopecten irradians. Next base: position 4,256,904 of record NC_091148.1, on the reverse strand, counting down.
TTTTTACAGATATCTTTATCTAATCCCCATGGTAAAAGGATTTTATTTTTAATTTTAAATCGAACAATGTTCCATCGAAATATTTAGATTTCCAGATTATTTTTCTCCATTTATTTTTATTTTTATGTGAAGGAGTATTTCAAATTAATATTTTTCTGATATTTTAATATCTTGTTAAATTGATATGCATTTTATCGAATTGCAAGCATAAACCAAAACTGCCTTCGAAATATGCATGTATATTGTACCTATTGATCTTGGTTAAGAATATCCTTCCGTGAGTCAACAAAATAGATCACGAAGAATCACCTGTTTTATGAAGTAATTGTCACAAAAACTCTTACAATTGGAAATAGTAAAACAGGCTCCACGATTTGCTTAATTTTAAATCTCCATCATATAATGATGCTTTCAATATCATATGATTATGAGTGCTAATCAATAGTGGTAGAGAGTCAGTCTCAGCATTTTTACAATTTTGAATTCCGTAAGGATGCTACCATCGCAATATGAGTACTATCCCATACTTAATTTAAGAGAAAAAGTCGTTTATATGGAAATAAACAAATTGACCCCTTTTGGCCCCGCCCCTCAGGCCCAAGGGGATAAGCCACACCCTTTTTATAATTTTGTATCCTCACCCCATACAGATACTACCTTTGCAATATGAGTTGTTCTATATCGTGCTTAGTTTTAGAGAAGAAGTCTTTTATAAGGAAATTAGAGTTTTTTTCAATGTTAAGCCACTTTCATGATATAATACTTACTATAACTTTAGAATTCAAATTCACTACATACACCAATTTTTATAGCCCTGAAAACATTATATTTGAGAATCCCGTCTCCCTACCGTACCTTATTTCGTACTCGACGAGAGTATATAGAATGATGTCCCTTCCTAAACACATCTATATGTAGCCACGAGGCCAAATGACTGAGGAGGAAAGGGAGGGAGGACAGAAGAGTGGAACCCCATAAAGTCATTGTTAGTTTTACATCATGTAAATTAGTTTTACATTGAAAAACCTCAATTTCTTTTCAGTAATACGCTACTATAACTTTAGTAAGCGAATTTGTCTTTCTTACCGTAATGGCGAGTCCGAAGCCAGGCAGCCCAGTCAAATGGTAAATGTAGGGGACAGGCCCCAGGCAGAGAATATAAAACAGGGTTGAATGAACAAAGGTAAAAACGGATATACCTCCCCGTGGAAAGAGGTGCACCATTGTGAAACCTGCTCGCATAAGGTTAAAAGACCATAAATGCATTTAATGTCTACTGAGGAGGAACAGTCACAGACAGAAAACAGTCCATCAGAGAGGAAGGACAGAGGCCGGAGGTGAAAGTAGACTGACCACGCCAAACGGCAGAAGACATTGATGTCCTGGTACAAGGACCTATTGCGGAGAGCCAAAGAAGTCGCAAGGGCTCTAACCTCATGAGCCTTCACCTTGCATTCCGCGTGAGATTGATCATTAGACGGCTCATAAGCATCCGCTAATTCTCCCCAGATTCATTAGAGACTGACAGGAAAGGAATTCTAATGGAATGGGGCGAAAAACCTGGTTCCCAATTCTTTGCCCAAATTTCAGGATCAGTGAGAAGGGTAACGGCAGAGCTAGCTCTTGCCCATGAAATACGCAAAGAGCGAACAGACAATGCATAAATATCACTTCTCATGTGGCCTGAGGCAACAGCAAGCAGAAAGACAGTTTTAAAAGTTAAAAACTTTATGGAGTCCGATCCTAAAGGCCCATTAGAAGCCGAAGCCCCCATTTATGACTCTAAAATGAGTTCTAGGTTCCACTGTGGAGCTAACTACTGTACGTTAGGCCTGTCCAGATTGAACCAACGAATCAAGACAGACAAAGAAATGAAGATCCTACCTCTGGTCTACCACGGAAAGAAAGTACACTGACAATAGCTGTGTGATAGCCTGCAATAGTACTTGATTGTGCTCCCTAAACAAGACAGAGAAGGAAACTCGCAATCAGCTGGGCAGAGGCCATGACCGGATCAATCTTCCTGACGCCAATCAAAGAAGATCTTCCAGCGTGACTGGTAGGCGGCAGAGGAGAAAGACCTAATTGATCGGGCGATGCGAGCTGACATATCCGAAGAAAAGCCTGTCTGAGCTAGGACTCCTGAAATCACGTCCAAGCGTGAGGGTAACGTCTGGGACCGATGCTAACGAAAGACATTTGGTTTTGGTGAGAGAACCAGAGGACGAGCCACCAGAAACGACAAGAGCTCCGAAAACCAGGGTTGACGCGGCAACAGTGGCGCTATCGGAAAGAAGGAGCAATAATGCTCCGGAAACTTCTGTAGAACCCTACGTCCATGGCCCAAGCCATTTGGTTTGCCACGGAGAGACAAAGGTTGACAACTGATTATTGAGAAAAGAGGTAAAAAGGTCGAGGGATATAGATGCCGTTCTGTCATAACCAGCTGGCGCCGCCTGGAGATTATCCACCAGAACACTTCCTGGAAGATGCTTGACTAAAATTGTTAACTGCATTTCCTTATAAATAGGAATAATACGGAAATACTGATAGCGAGGGCACAAAGGACGTGAGCTGGTGTCCCTTTCTCTCCAGATCAGCGACCACTGTAGAGTTGTCCGTAGCCATTCAAATCGCATTGGAATGCAGAATCTTCTAAAATGTCTGCAGAGAAAATAGAAGAGCCATCATCTTCTGCAGGTTCCCCAGACCACTCCATCGACAGGCAATGGATGTCGAGGTAAGCCTCTAAAACTTCAATGAACGCATCCGTGAACATGTTAACGATGGGAGCTGGCATGGACGACAACGAAACCCCCTGAAATACATTTGTAATTCCCTTTCAGAGTACACCACCGAGCAAACCCCATGAGTTGATATAACACAGAATATTTAGAGACCAACGAGGGGCCAGCCGATGAAGGTCAGAGGAATATCTTTGGCCTTCTCGAATTTCTTCAAAGTTGGAATGACAATACCATGAACTGCGTGGAAACGGTTTCCCAAGAAGACAATGTTTTAAGAAGGGGAACCTCATAATCTTTAAGGAACTAAGCCAACTCTAAGCAAAAGGTTCATGACCAGACGGGTGTTCCGATCCACAGATTCCCGAACTAGATGGATCATTAGGAATTCGTCGACATAGTTGTGAACATTTCTTCCCTAGAGTGCAGAAATCACACTACAACCAGCAGCAGTTGATGGGACACCAAGCTCCAAACCTCTTGCGGATCAAAATTATTCTGGAATAGAAGCCGAGTGTGTAGTCCATAATAGGCACCTCCTCGACCGCGCCCTTTAAAAGCATGGTCCTTACTTCCTCACGGATGGAAACTGCCATCTCCGGATCCCCCGAAGGAGGGAATAAATACATACTTTGACACAAAGTGCGGATGCCGCAAGTATGGAATACCAAACCGCTCCTTCACTACAGAAAAGGCTCAAGGGTCCTGGGTGATATCCTTCCATTGACTCTAGAAAGAAGGTGGACTGACGATCTCCTACAGGAAGATGAAAACGAGGAATATCGAGACCTTCACAGATGGAGAATTGTTGCCTTACCCAAACCCTAATTTACGAGAGAAGGACTTGAATCTGAGACTGGCTGAATTCTCAAGAACAGACCTTTCGTATGGAACGATCAAGGACGGAGAAACGAATCAGGAACTTTTCGTCTTGTCCCAATGATGGTCTGTACTCTACCTACCCTTCCCAATGTTACCATTGAAATAAGGCTTTGACTTCGGTCGCATATAACAATGGGAGCAGAATTTCTAGCCTTCTTTTTTGGTGGTGCTGACCTCTGTGAGGTAATGGCCTTCAACGTCTGAATTCTCTTCAAAAAAGGCAGAAGGGACCACGTCTGACATTGACGAGTAATGACACCTTCAAAAAAGCCAATCCTTTCAATGTCCTGTTCAGGGCAAAAGTTTTCAAGTTTATATATGACATTCTGGATGGAGAGACGCAACAGCCTCTCCATCGTGTGGTGCTCCTTGGAGCCGAACACTACCTGGTTCATTGACCAAGTTTCCAGAGTTCAACACTCAAGCTTAGCAGGCAAAGAGGACGGCAGTATATCGTGTATTGCATAACCAGGGGCTTGAACCTTTGACCAAAACTGAGGTGCAACAAGGCTAACTTAAGCGTGCGTGAGGAGGAAAAATTCTTCTTCATAACTCGAGTTAAGATATGAATGCCATTGACCACTTTTCCTTGTTAGATAAACACCCGTCATCTTATTACACGTGTGAATCATAATAAACGAACTCATTGGTCAGTAAAAGCACGTGAACTGAATATGGAATTTGATTGCGTTGGGTTAAAAGGAACTCGGGTCTAATTCCTAGATTCGTATGATCTTAAACGGAACTCGGGCATGGTTTTTCGACTCCGTTTCTACGCTATATTGAGTTTTTCTGTGATTATATGTTCCTAAAGGTTCCGAAGACGATTACTGTAAAATACTAGAACACTGACACGTCAAAATAGGCCCCGCTCAAGATGCTTTGCGATTAGGAAAAGTAATATCTTGACAATGAAATGTACAATTGAAGCTCTGATTTCGAAATGGTTGATGACAGTATATATTACAAGATATTGTGACGGTCAAGTGGTCAGGACTCTATATCCAGAACCAACTTGAAAATAACCAGTGGTAGCGCGGCTACCGCCACATAAGCATTTTAGGGGTAGAAGACTCTTGCCTAACTACCCTAACCATTGACGACTTAGTTACACCATGGTTTCACCTGAATAGTTATAAATCCTATAAGAAACAACCAGGATTCCAAAATACAGGTACAAACTTAGCCATTTATTTATGAGACATATAAATAAATAGTTTTACATATATAAATAAAATAGCTCTCATTCTTCCATACTTGTCTCATCTGTTATTTAGTTATATAATTTGGATAATAAGTATTAAGTTAATTCTTTGATAATAAATAGTAACAATGTTGTAAATAGTTTCAGATCTGATCCAATAAGTAAATAATTTATTCCATACTAAAGCTCAATAATAATCACTATCTCAGAGTTATACTATTACTATTACATTTGTACTACAAGTACAAATTATAAACATTCTTTTACAAAATAATTAAGAACCACTCTCAACTTGGAATAATCAACTCCTATATTCTCAGTAGAATAAATCCAAGTATAAAATACAACTTTTAGTCTATTTCCAAAGTAACTGTACTAATAAAATACCAAAAGATTAGATAAATCCCTTCTATTATAGTAATTCCTAAAGATTCCTTGAAATAACCCCCTGATTCAATAATCTATGTATAATGCAACTGTAGAATATTCCAGCCTAAGCTAACAGAAATGTAAAAGAAATCCCGTTACAAAATTACGGTAAAACTGTTCCCTTAATAAATCACATATTTACAATAAATTCCCAGAAATTTTACATTTAAATACAGAAAACCCATCCCACACATATAAACTACACCTAACCTAATACATAAAGACAAGACAAGCTTTGGAACTGAGGAAACACCTCTTTGTCCATCGCTATACACCCACCTAAACAATATACGACCGACCCAGACAGAGACAGAACGCAGACTGACGGGTCTGGTTCCTAGTTCCGTTTAAGTTAAACGGAACCATGGTCTAGGTGTCAAACCCGTTGAATAAATTCTGTGTTGTATTATTCATGGAAGCTTTAAGTTCGATTCCTGTATTACAATGGTAATTAAACATCTTATTAGAGGTAGAAATTCTAATAAATGGAACCCGGCTGGTTGACCAGTATTTGTGTTAAACGGAACTCGGGTCTGGTTCCTAGTTCCGATTTAGTTAAACGGAACTGGGGTCTAGGTGTCAAACCCGCTGAAGAAATTCTGTTATATAGATTAATTAAGTGTTGTATTATTCATGGAAGCTTTACGTTCGATTTCAGAATTATAATGGTAATTAAACATCTTATTACAGGTAGAAATTTTAATAAACGGAATCCGGCTGGTTGACCAGTATTTGTGTTAAACGGAGCTAGGGTCTGGTTCCTAGTTCCGTTTAAGCAAAACGGAACTGGGGTCTAGGTGTCAGATCCGTTTAATAAAATCTGTGTTATAGAGATTAATTCTCTGTTGTATCATTCCTGAAAGCTCAGAGCTAGATTCCTTTATATCATTTGAATTTAATATCTTATACGATGCAGAAATCCTAATAAACGGAACTCGACTCATTGACCAGTATATTTGTGTTAAACGGAACTCAGGTCTGGTTTCTAGTTCCGTTTAAGTTAAACGGAACTAGGGCCTGGTTCCATGTTCCGTTTAAGTTAAACGGAACTCGGGTCTGGTTCCTAGTTCCGTTTAAGCAAAACGGAATTAGGATGTAGGTGTCAGATCCGTTTAAGAAAATCTGTGTTATAGAGATAAATTATATAAGTTGTATCGTTCCTGAAAGCTCAGAGCTAGATTCCTGTATAACATATGTAATTTAATATCTTATAAGATGTAGAAATCCTAATAAACGGAACTCCACTCGTTGGCCAGTATGTTTGTTAAACGGAACTCGGGTCTGGTTCCTAGTTCCGTATAAGCTTAAACGGAACTCGGGTCTGGTTCCTAGTTCCGTTTAAGTTAAACGGAACTGGAGTCTAGGTGTCAGATCCGTTTAAGGAAACTTTTGATAAGGAGATTAATTCTGTGCTGTATCATTCATGGAAGCTCTAAGTTCGATTCCTGTATATAATAGGTAATTGAACATGCAGTTAGAAATAGGTATCCTAATAAGCTGAACTCCGCTCGTTGGCCAGTATGTTTGTTAAACGGAACTCGGGTCTGGTTCCTAGTTCCGTATACGCTTAAACGGAACTCGGGTCTGGTTCCTAGTTCCGTTTAAGTTAAACGGAACTGGAGTCTAGGTGTCAGATCCGTTTAAGGAAACTTGTGTTAAGGAGATTAATTCTGTGCTGTATTATTCATGGAAGCTCTAAGTTCGATTCCTGTATATAATAGGTAATTGAACATGCAGTTAGAGATAGGAATCCTAATAAACGGAACTCTGCTCGTTGGCCAGTATGTTTGTTAAACGGAACTCTGGTCTGGTTCCTAGTTCCGTATAAGCTTAAATGGAACTCGGGTCTGGTTCCTAGTTGTCTGGTTCCTAGGAACTAGCAACAAACTTCAGCCCTCCTGCTTGGAAGACATCTTTCCAAAATTGATTACACATCTGGATATACACAATTTTACATAATCCTTCCCACAGTTATATATATCTTATTTAAATCTAGAGTTGACTTGAGGATCAGATACCATTTGCCTGACAGATTATATAACCACGGACCCACCAGAGTGCCGTAACACCATTTTTAGACGTTTTAGAGGTCTAGATAAAAAACGATAAAAATCATATTCTACATGGTACTATATACGAGAAGGGTGAAAAGCTCACAGCTCAAAATTTCTCACCCGCCTACCTTTAGCGGCTATAAAACCCATTTCTAGTACATCGTCATAAAAACGGTTACTACCGTTGGAAAAAACGATAATTGTCCTTTTAAAGTCATTCTATACATCTATACAAAGTGCCGTCATTAAGGATGTATTCTTCTGAGGTTTCAGTACCGTTGAAGTCTCGTTTCAACATAGATCAAAGAAGTTATGAGATTTTCAAATATAATTTATCAGTATCTGTAGCAAGTTGCCAGATGCAAATTTTGTCAAAAAATTACATTTCTATTTTTAGTAGATTTTTTTATACAGGGATTTTAAGAAATGGCCCATTTGGCGGCCATTTTGAAATTGTGTCTTTTTTCGCTTCAAGTAGAGCCACAGTTTTACCATTTTTTACTGAAATTGTTTTTACTTAAATCATCACTGCGCCAGCATTTTTAGCTGTATTTAGCTAATTTTTGCTGCAAATCGTTACTAGGTTCGTAGTAATTAAAATATTGAGCATTAATATGTGAAACGATACACTTTTGTGACTTTATTTTTACATTTAATGGTAATTTGAGCACTTTTATTTTTTACTCTAAAATACTGAAAAATAACAAAAATTCAAATGGGGCAAAAAAGTAAGCACACGGACACCCAATTTTTCTTCCTGATTTAGAAAGAACAACCGTTTCCCTATTGATATGTAAAATAATAACAAAAGTTTAATACCAGAACTTTTTCTATAAAGTGTTAAATTTGGCAAAAATGGCTGAAAATGGTGCATTTTGTAGCTCAAAATTAAGGGGTAGGGGTAGTATATGTTGTTATTCAGAGAAAAAATACTAGTCTAATTGATCAAAACTGGTATATTTTTAAAGAAGACTACTAGAAAATGAATTCTACAAACATTCATACATATCAAACACCTCATTAGGAAATTATGGCTTTAATCTCTATCTTATATGGTCAAAACGGCAAAATTCCCATAAAATCCAATATTTTGTCAACTAGGTGTCTTTGAGTGACAAAAGCTCAAAAACAAGCACACGGACATATGTTTTTTCTTCCATTTTCTTTTATGGTATGAACTCTTTTTTCCAAAAATCTATATGAGAAAAAAAGTTTAATACAAGAAAATTTTGACTTCTCAGAGGTGTACATCCTTAATACGATATAAGCCCCATTATGACAAACACCTTAAACAGCAGCTAATTAAAATTTATCCTGGCGGTGTGGCCGATATAATATGCATGAGCGAGGCTTCGGCTGCAATCTCATTGGCCGGCTAGAAAAAGACTCTCTTCTCGGGACGTTGTACATCTATATATGGATTTCGCCGTCACTATTTAAACATACCGTTTTACAACTGTGGACTTTTTCAAAGGCGTTGAATGCTTATATTTACATTTGATAACAATTTTGTGATGAAATCCCAGAATACAGGTATTACCAGAGGACCATAATGAATCGAGAATTAATCATCGTCAACGAAATAACAACCATTAGAACAGCCATCTTCCGTGATCATTCCAAAAGAGATATTAGCGTAATTGTTGCTTAGGATACAGTTGCATAGATTGCATGTCGATTCATGTCCACTACAGATCAATCGCATTACTCTTACTCCACATCGAATCAATTTCTTCAGTACTGACAGAGTGAAACGAAGGGAAGTGACTCTGATATGCTGGAATGACATACCATAAGCTCCCAAAAGAAAATCATTCTGTCTTATATAGATCATATTTATACATCGAAGATATAGCATTGGAGATCAAAATTGTACAATTGTACAACTCTAATTTTTGTAAAAGGGTAATTCCGGTATTGCGCTAATTTGTATCAACACTTGTAATTCATATGTAGTTTTTTTCGCATTTGCGCTAAATTCGCTTCGCTGATATAAGTATATTTACATTATTTAACAATTAAAGGTATAAATGCGATCTGGGTGGCAGATAAAAAGAATAGGGCGCTATAAATATCTATCTGCCACTCAGATTGCATTTATATCTCCAATAAATGCAATCTAAAAATCCTTTAACTGTTATATTTACATTTTACTTTTTACTTCAAAGTAAAACATAATTTAGATGCGAGTGAATACTTGTATTTGAATTCCCCGCTACCTCAACAGCCAAGTTCAATGTGACAAAATTTAGTCCCTATAAAATTTGAAAAGCTGACAAAATTTCAATGTTTTTTCAATAGCTGCCTTTTCAATTTACTTTCAATTATCCAGACATTTAAAAGATTTTTTTCATAAGTTTCATAACCAAAATGCCTCATTCAACTATAATGTCAATTTTCCCGCGCGGACTAACATGGTGTCAGTAAACAAGACTCACATTCATTTATGTAGATATTATTACACCAAGTCTAGGCTGCATTTATTGACACATAAAGCAGATCACGATTATCATTAGAGTAATGGGAGTCGCAGTGGCAAAATGTAAATATATTTAATTACTTACCTTCATTTTACAGATGATTAGGACACTGTCCCCTTTACTGGTCCCCCGTATCCAGGAGTCAGCAGACCTCAAATTAATAGATTCCTTTTAAAAAATGAAAAGTGTAAATTCGGACAGGGGTATCTAAATTCTATTCATTATCAAACATCAGATTAATGGTGAGAAATTCTGTCAAAACAAGAGTTTCTAGGTTTGAAGAAATTATGTATATTTTCATAAATATCCAAGGGTACATATTTTGTACCTACCATAATTGTTGTTCCGCTGGTCAATACAAATTGTCCGTCTGCATGTAGCAGAGCCTTCAGTGGCGATTCATTCCCGTAATACTGAAAAAAAGGTTTAAAAGGCCAAAAGGTCACAGACGGTTACAAGGAAAATAGAATTCTGTCTTTATATATATATGTCGTCTAGAGCAGGGAATGTGTTAATCCGCTAAACCTGCCTATATTATTAGGCTTTTTTAATTTTTTTTTTCCTAATATATAGACTATATATTAGGCAAAAAAAAATTAAAAAAGCCTAATAATATAGGCAGGTTTAGCGGACTAGGAATGTGTGCGGGCGTGTATCTCTACTGGATATAACCCGCCCAATGACTAACAATTTATATAATTATCAGAGTTACTTTAACAATTCTATCAGAGTTACTTGGCTTCATTTCAGTCCGTCATCTGAATAAATATGTATTCAGATATACAACTCCGGACACCATGCACTGGTATATGGGAATTAGTTACAAATTAGTGTACATACTTGAACAATCATACTGTACAAAAGTAACACTATAGATGTATTATAAAACACTTGTAGGCCTACAATAGATTTACTCCCTTCTACATCTGATAGAGTTTGAGTTTACCAACTTTTGATCTGAGCCCTTAAAACGTCTTAAAATGGTCTTACTTTAGGTGCGCACTCTGGTAGTTCCAAATAGTATAAACTGGCACTAGGCCTATGTATATATCCCTGTGATAAAGACCGTGCGCATGATGGGCGTGGAACTAAATAGCAGGGGCGTAGGAAGCGGGGGCAGGTGGGGGAGGGGGGGGCAATTGCCCCCCACCCCTCTTCCTCGGGACGGGGGGGGGCAAACATGTCTTTTTGCAACCCCCCCCCCCCCCAATTTTCGCCGAGTGAAATGTTCTAAAAATGCGCATTTGAAAGAAAAAATGGTCCTCCTGCACATTTTTGTACTTCATTTTAAAATTTTAATTTTCCGCGGCGCGGCAAGTTTCTTAAAACGTTCAAGCACGTAATATTCAAACCTTTGATAATGAAAATTCAATACACACGAACTAGAATAAAAATGTACATCAAGGGATTATACTATTTCAAAAAATGCTTCTTAACAGAGTAATTTGTTTATATGTCTTAGCAAGACAATCAATTCATTATTATTTTGAGCTGCACAACAATGTGCAGATGGTGTGAATTCGGTATGTTCAGATCGAGCTGTGTTGCATAATGGTAAGACGACACTCATAATTATCATTTCTAAATGCAGGTAACTTTGAATCGAAAAATTAACGTGTTAAAATCGTAAAAATACAAAATCGTAATATCTTTTTCTCGGGGGAGACCCCCGGACCCCACAAAAACCTATATCTCCCGCCTGCGGCGCTCGCATATTCAACAAAATGCACCGAAAACTCATTTCAGCCATTCTTAATCGTAAAATGTTTTCTCGGGGGAGAACCCAGAACTTCCCAAACAACATAATCTCACGCCTTCGATGCTCGTAAATTCATCGAAATTCATCGTAAAACTCATCTCAGCCATTTTTATTCGTAATTTTTTTCCCGAGGAGACCCCAGACCCCCCAAACATCAAAATATTGCGTCTTCGGCGCTCTCAAATTCAACAAAATGCATCGTAAAACTCATCTCTGCCCCATTCTAAATCGTAATTTTTTTTTCCCGGGGGACACTCCCGGGTTCCCCAAACACCAAATATTCCTTCGGCGCTCGAAAAATCATCAAAATACATTGTAAAAGTCTGTAACACTCTAAGTCGTAATATTTTCCAGGGGATACACCCGTACCCCCCAAACCCGTACGCTAATTTGCGTATTCATTAATTTTCAGTTAGCGACGCCACTGTCTGTAGAGCTATAGTGTACAAGGATTATATGTAATTATCTCCAGTGGGTGCGGGGAGCGTGAGGGGAGGGGGAGGGGTGTTACGAAATCTTGAGGACCTTTGCCCCCATTACGTTTCATCTTCCTACGCCACTGAATAGATACGGAAGTATTGTGATCCAGAGCTCACGAAAATGTAAAGTCAATATATTAACACTATCATCACCTCTTGCCAGCTCCCTTTCACTGACGGCCCAGAAGTTACTTCTTTTGGGGTCGTTTGGTGAAATGTTGCGTATCGTTTCAAGGGCCACATTGTAGTCACCGCCGCCATCTTTTAAAATTTCCCACGCTTTGGATTTACATCTAAAATTAAAACCAAATAGATTTCTTCTGTATAATTTGTTTTCTATTAAAAACTAAACATATCTTTATATTGAAATTATGTCTTACCATAATGTATACTTTTCAACCAGGTTATAAAACATTCTATAAAACAGAGTATTCCAGAGAAACAGCTTATCTGGCTTCTTGATAAACTTGCATGTTTCGATTGATCTAAATTTAGTGTTAAATAGAAGCGAAAACTTGTCTGATGAAATAATGCAAAAATATTTGTTCAGGTACAAAATTATAATGGGTCCAGTACTCCAGTAGCAGGTTTTAGGAAAAGAAAACGTTTAATTTTCTCACTCTAATTTACGCGTACATGTGTATATATTCACTTTGTTGTATGTTGGTAAAGAGTCTTTGTTAAGTTGTAATAACTTGCACCCAATCCCTTGTCATATGTTTTTGACAATGAATACGTTTAAACTACAAATTCCTGGGGACCCCTGAAAAACCTGTCTATATTTTAAGGTGTTGTTTTTACCTAATATAATATATTAGGTTTTTTTTAAGCCTTAATATTCGGAGAAATAGATAGTATAGACTACATGTGTCAAGTAGCGGACTACCCCTGTGTCTGCGGAATTACTCACTGTATACGCATAACATTGGAGTACAGCACACAGTGCTCAGTATCATTTTGCGTTATGTGGTTTTATGATCACACAGTGTCCAGAGGTACTAGTAAGAATAAATATTTACAATATTTGTTACCCTGACTCTCACCATTATTTTATTTATTTATTTATTTATTTATTTATCTATTTATTTATTTATTTATTTATTTATTTCAATTTTTATTTTAGTTTGTTTATTTTTATTTTTATTAAAAATTAATATAGTTTTTATCATTGGTTTTTATGGGTTTCAAAGTCTACTATATTATGTCATGGTATTCCGGAAACATGGTATCCGCATCAGTTTTGTACTATGTCCATGACGTCATCACTATATGTGCACAAAGGTAGTTCGAAGATGTCAAAGATTTCCTGATGAATATAAAATAAGTTCTCTCTTTACTGACACCGAGAAACATGAACGGACAACCAGAGACCGAGGAGGTATGCTTTTATACATTGTCATATTCTGTTAAGCCGATTAATCATTCTGACATCAATGAAAAGAGCTATCGCCGTCTGTTCGATTCGTCCCCATAGTCTTCGAAGGTGATCGAATTACTTTTCTTACTCACCTAGTTGCAGACCGTCTGCCCTCAGAAAGCCGTCAAAATTATATATGTGGTGTTTTGTTTTGTATTCACTTTTGTAATCCGGTAGATTTTCATTATATACTTCAACCCAGCAACTTATAGCATGACGAACTTGTTTTGAGGTTAAAATTGTTTTTACTGACCGATTTCTGTAAAATGCAATGCTCGTATAATGTCTGTTGACAGTTGTAGTCTACCTATTGCTATTCAAAAGCCGTGGATTGTAATACAAATCTGACGACAGCGATTATAGGACTTCTATAGGTTTAATTGGGGTCAAAGAGATTAATGTCAGTTGTCAGAAAACATTTGGCACTCGCTAAAATAATAGCTGTCACATTCCAACTCATCATATTAATGATGATATGTCCCTATTTATGTTTGAGACCTCCTAGAATCAATGTTTGGGCAGCCATTTTTGAAGACTGAAAGTTAATTTGAACACCCAATTAGACAGCTGGGATCCATATCCGGTGAATTTCAGTGATTAATTCTGATTCAAAGATGGCTACTGAAACACTGATTCTTGGACGTCTCATACATAACTAGGGACATAGTACAGCATTGTTAATGTGATAAGTTGGGATGTGACATAAATGTGACTTAATTTCCAAGAGCAGTAGGTAGCTGACCATTAGCAGGCGATCAGTCAAAATTTTAAGCCAGCGATTATGGTCAATTTTAGCGGACTACATGTAACCACAGGCGTTTGCATCTGGTTTTGGAAAAATAAAATATCCTACCCCTACTATATGAACAAGGTGTACGTGACACTCCATGAACCGGAAGTAAGTAACTTTTGTAACCGAAGAGAAATACTAAATCATCTGCTGCTGTTTTAGATAGTGAAAAAATACCATTTGTCAACGGTGGAGCATCTTTAATCAACGTACCTTAATTCAGAATTCTCTTTTTGCAATGTGTGCCAGGTTTTTGTCGCGAAGTTACGTTTTTTTATTATGAAACAGAACACCAAGTATCTAAGTAGCGGAGGATGCATCAACTATGGAACGGAAGTTGATCTTTAAAGCAAGCAGTTTTACAAGGAGCAATCTGATTTGTTAATCAAATTAATTGACCAATCAGATTGCTTCTTGCAACTGCTCACTTGGAGTTCCGCTTCCTTTCCACAGTTGAAGTATCAGAGTGTCTCACCTTGTTCATATAGTCGCTATATATAGGGGTAGGATATTTTATTTTTCCAAAACCAGATGCAGAGGCCTGTGATGTAATCCTGGAGTATCAATGATGGCTACAGGTCCAATATATCATGTCTCTAGACCTTTCAGTACTAAAGATTTAAGATTACTGGTATTTGGCCCATGTGACCTTTAATGAGGTCAAGGTCAGCCATTATATTAACAAACTTGGTAGCCCTTTATCTCAGCATGCTGCAGACCCCATATCAATCACACAGGTTTAGATTTTCCAGAACTGGACACAAAGACTTGGTGAAAACCCGTAATTAAAACATCTATTGATCATATTGTACTTTGTCTATCTCACACTAATACTATCGTACTTCTATGTCAACTCATCTTTTTCTTATTTGCTCTGCCTTAGTACTTGCAGTACAGTTATAAAAATGTACTTCCTCTTTTCTGAATAATATATACACATGTGTACAGTCTCTTCCATCTAAAGATGTGAAAGCTCGAGTTGCCTCCCGTTAAACGTCATTACTATATTACCGTAGTGTAAGTGCACTGCATAGCACTTGCTGTTCTATTTGTTCAAGCCGTGTTTAAACAAAGATACACAACATATTTGCAACAATATTCCATAACATCAAAGGATTGTTGTAAAAGGTAACCAAATTATGACTTTTTATTTGACAAAAGTATCTGACCATGATTTATAAGTCAAAAGTCGGCAAAGCAAAATAAAGTGATACACATGCAAACAGCCATGTTAGTCTTTCTAACAAGGAAATCACAATATTTCTGTTTTTATCAAATTGATATTAATTAACTAATTTTCTTTTCTTTTAAAGAGACATTGATGAAATTGATAATTTCAGTAATTAGTATGTGTATACAGATTATACTTACATGTATTAAAACGAAAATGGCACTCAGATTTTTACCAGATTTATTGGTTTAATAAATCTACTTATTTCAGAAATAATAAATTTTAATATATAAAATAAATTTCAGTCATTTCAGGAAAAAAAACCTATTTAACTTATGGTGGTTGAATCAACTTTAATTGTACTAAAACAATAAATACCTTTTTTTAACTCCAAAATATAATATAAGGGTGTGCTTTTAAAAGACTACATTCATAAAAATTATACTATCAAATAAGCCATCAATCAATTTGCAAAATATATCAGTAAGGAACAAACTAAGCTAACACAGTTTTAATATTTTCATTATCTGGAGCTATTTAGCAATAGTTTTGCCAAATTAATCTGTTTATCAATAAAAGAAATTCATATTAAGGACGGAGCTTTCCGTTCACGCCTTTTCGCTTACCGTCAAAGCGCTATAAGTTGGTTTTTATGAACCTGTTGGTTCATGGAAGACATGGGATTTCAAGCGTCTTCGTGACATTGCTAATGCTGTAAACAGAGGACGGGATGAAACCAAAATTCATTGAGATTTACAAAACCGTTAAGATTTTAACAAACGCAGGAGACAAGACAACAAGAATTTTCACTAAATGCTTATTGTGAGTATTCTTTTTTATAATGCAATGATAGTTAGTATAGTGCTTCTGAGTAGAAGCTGATATGCTATTCTACTGCCGACGGTGACTGTTCGACTTTTGCTAAAATCAGTTAAATTTAAAATGTTTCAGTAGATTGCAAATACTTGAAAACTAGTTTTGTTTCTAGACTTTCGGTATTATAATATAAATACTACCTGCATTAGAGGGTGACAGTGCCTAGTGTCACCCTCTAATACAGGTAGTATTTATTTATTATATGATATACTTTCTGCTGTGGTTTGGGCTTTCAAATCATTTCAATATTCGTGTTGATGGGACAATGATAATATAATGATGCAAAAAATAAAACATTATTTGTTGTTTAAGGTGGAAAATAGAGTTAGACATATTTTTATTTTAACTGATTATCAATTGATAATGCTATCTCAAACGGCTCACCTCTCTAACAGTAAAGACTATATAGCTATCAATTGCCTAAGTTGGGTAAAACATGTCCAATCCATTTGAGAGGCTAGATAAATTTGTTTACTCTAGTTGTGTATATGTCCGTATACATATATTTGTCAGAGTATCCTAAACTGTAAATTATCTAAAATATTATTCAAGTATGAAACAAAAGCTTAAAATGATATATAACTATACCATTCAAAGAACCAATTCATATATAAAATATTTCTTTCTGCTCTTTATATCTAAAACTCTGTCTAAAAACAGGGAGAGAATATATACTGTAGTTATAAAATTTGTATATGAGTAATTACAAAACCTTATGCAGGTTCATGGCATTTAAGCATTGGTTGTCATATTTTTGACATGCAAATTTGGGTCATTTTGCCAGTGCTTTTTCCAAATGTCCTTAAGTTTTTGAAAATCCCTAATGATTCCAATAGAGAATGTTCTAACAAAATTTTGTTTAAAAAAAAAAAAAAAAAAAATGTCTTAAAGTTTTTTTTTTATCAACCTGAAACACTGCATGGGTGTGTAACATACATTGGTTGTTCAATGGTGCGTGGGTCAGCACACCATGATAAAGATGTGTATATATATATGTTAAATTATTTAGAACTTTCAAATTTCATCACTTGTGCACATTATATGAACTAAGTCTCATGCATGGAGATAGGAAAATTAAATTGTTATAATTAGTTTTTAGTTCCAAGAACAAAAAAATTTATAATGTTTGATATCTTTGGGGAAAACATGAAGTAAAGTTGAAATCGTGAAATGTTTTAATTACCTTAATTATTTGACTTATTTCATTCCAGGGAAGCCCCAGTAAATCCCACGTGACAAGCCTGCCTTCTGACTACAGTGACGTTCAGCCCTCGACCTATGACCCGGAATTCATCTCCGAGATAAGTAACAAAATGCAGGTACCCCACAAACTCGGACCTAAGGAAGAGGTGCACGACCCATTCACACTCCAATCGTCAACCATGAATGATATTAACCCAGGAGCCCACCATATGACAGTTCCTGATAGGATATTTCTCGCAGGTGATGACATAGAAAAATACATGATATTTGCAATAAATAGACATATTGATATAGAAGATATAAATTAATTGAATACATTTTTTGGAGTCCGTGTCTTCCAAACATACATCAGTGATAATGTGTGGTCATGATTATCTCTGTTTCTTCCCTTGCTGAGCAACAGAACGGTCTGTACTGTTAATATGAGTAGCCAACATGTAAAAACATTTTGACATCACAATCCCCTCTCAAGCAGTAGAAAACATCAAAAGATGGGCTTAATTATTTTCAGATTGGTTGTTTAGTGAAATAAACATTCTTGGTGTAATCACTGGGGACTGTCATTACTAGTATTGTAATACATGGGGAGGTATTACTCTCTATTATGGTAATGAGACACCCTTACAAGTATACTGTGACAGTCCCCTGTGAATCTGTATTTAAATAGGACTTTGGGTTGGACAGATAGCTTCACATTACATTAACCATAGAAGATCAATTACCTACAGTAATTAACATTTCAATATGTTTACACAGGATTATAGCATACCTGGTATTGGTATCTCACATTCACTATAGGGATTAACCTAACCTGATACCATGTACAGTGTTATACAACTTCGCTATAAAATATATCGTAATGTAACAAGTATCGGATCCTTTTGGAATTTTCATGTTTAGAATTATAATTAATACAGGGTGACTGGCAAAAGTGGTTTCATTATCTTAGTGCTTTCTAATTTTATTCTGTTAAAATTAACTTCAGATATTCGTTTAAAGGTTCTTAATTTCGTATTTCCATTTCATTTCTTAGAAACTATTCCATGTGAATCTATTCCAAGTCCTGATGCCAATCAAGGTTTAGATATATATAGAAATGCGTTTTATTTGCAATGTTACGTACATGTATGTACATCTCTAAATTATCTAGAATGTGACATTGTCCAGTCTATATTATAATGCAATGAAAATATAATTACCAAGCCATAAATAAAGATTTTCATATTTCTATCAAGTACAGTATATATGTATATAGTGCCTTTTCCTTAATCATATCTATGTAGCACATTTTATCACAATCTTTCTTTTAAGGACGAGAAATATGCTATAAAGTTGTAAAATTCTTCTGTTTTTGCTTTCATATCTTCCCGCTCTGATATTTTTCTTATGCTTATAATATTAATAATAAATTTTAAGTTTAATTGAGGGTTAAGCCATGCATGCATGCATTGTCTTGCATAAAACATACATAAGAGATCTGCTGAACAAGACAGATGACTTTTAATCAGGGATCAATCTACGTTTTGGGGGAAACTACCCTTTTTCAAAATAGGGGAAAAGTTTGGCGAAATTTAGGGGAATTTGAATCTTCTAACTTTGGTCCAAAATTATATTAATTTTGACAAAAAAGAACTGTAAACAACTGATTTTAATTTTGATTTTGTAAAGCAAGATTTAAAGCTTAATAATGAAAAAATTTAGTTTTATCATTAAATATGCAGTAACTGTATGATAAATATGAAGAAATTTGCAAACAAAAGTCTAAAAAAAATTAATGAAAAATAAGTCACAGGGGAAATTGTGTTACAAAAACGGTCATTTTTAGCTTAAAATGGGGAATTTTTAAATCTTCTGGGGGAATTTTAGGCCAGAGGGGAATTTATTCCTTAAGGGGAAATTTACCCATAAACGGTAATAAATCAAAGCTAAATTGATCCCTGTTAATAGTGATGAATATGTAATAACCTTTGATAATATTCATGACTATTAAAGATGCTCCACCGCCGACAAATGGTATCTTTTCACTATCAAAAGCAGGAGCAGACGATTTAGTATTTTTCTTCAGTTACAAAAATTACTTACTTTACACTATTACCACCATTGAAAAGCTTGAGCTTCTAATCTTATTTCAAGTTAAAAATATGAAAAATAATTAATTGCATCCAGAAAAAAATCTGTGGCACTATATCCTATATTGAATGAATTACTGATTGCGCATGCACCAAAGGCAAAATAAGAAAAATATATTATTTTCTGTGACATACATATACACGATTGAACACAAATTATTGTTTAAATAATTAATAACATTTATGCTCTGTCGGCGATGGAGCATCTTTAAGTATTCAATAAACATGATGTCATTTAGTAACCATTGATAATGAACATTCAATAACCTTTAAAAATGTTGTATCGTCATTATTTTTTTTTAATGATTTAATGATAATGATGAATATTCAATAACCTTTTATGATAATGAATATTCAATAATAATTGAGATATCTAAATCAATTGGAAGAAATGGAAAAAAAACTGTTTAGTGCAATTTATATGCTTAAATATTAGATACATATGTGTACATTACATCTTATATGTAATCTTTGTAACATGGTGGCCTAATAATTGTAAATGCAATTAACATATTTATTTTATGAAACAAATATTATTTTATAAAGGTGAGGGACAGCATATTGGGGCCAAGGAAAACCTCCGTCTGTTTGATATCGGCGACCTCCCTCCACCACAGACCATGCCTTTCGTCGGTATGATGACCCCGCCAAGAACTTTGACCCTAGAGGAGCAGGGATTTCCTGCAATGGATATAAAAGACCATGAGGAACCACAACAAGAATCTACAGGGAAAACTGTACAACAGTCACATAATTTTAATGGGTAGGTTTTATACGGGAAAACTGTACAACAGTCACATAATTGTAATGGGTAGGTTTTATAAGGGAAAACTGTACAACAGTCACATAATTGTAATGGGTAGGTTTTATAAGGGAAAACTGTACAACAGTTACATAATTAGGGCCCCGCATCGAGATGCGGGTGCCCTATAGTAATCAGGTTGTCCGTCTGTCTGTCCGTCCGTCCGTCTGTCCGTTTTTTTTCTTTTGCACATTAATGATGGAAGGGAGTGGAGTATTTTCCCCATATTTTACATGCTGATTCCCCATCCATCCTAGATCTGCTTGGTAATTTTTCAGGCTGAAATTAAATTAAAAAGTCGGCCATCTTGGATTTTAACATTTAAAAAAATCACAATGTTGTTGCTCTTAACTGATAAACATTTTGTTATAACATTATGATGCAAAGTTGTTCAGAATTAAACAAGGAGTTGACTGTCCAAAGGTAAGGTCATGGGCCAAGGTTACTAAGTCAAAGGTCAAGGTCAAATTTATTTGAGTTAATTGTATGCTCTTAATGTAATGTTAGCTTGGAATCAGGATTCAAGTTAAATACTTGGAAGACTTTTTCCAAAGAATTATAATAATGTACCATCATCGGTTTCCCAATTAATGTTGACATTAATTATTTATTAGCAACATATAGCTAACACGGAAGAATTCGTTGTCAAAATACTACTTTTCCACTTAAGCACGTCAGACACATAACGGGGCCCTTTCTGACGTGTCAGTGTTCTAGTTGTAATGAGTAGGTATAATAAGGGAAAACTGTACAACAGACACATAATTGTAATGGGTTGGTATAATAAGGGAAAACTGTACAACAGTCACATAATTGTAATGGGTTGGTATAATAAGGGAAAACTATACAACAGACACATAATTGTAATGAGTAGGTATAATAAGGGAAAACTGTACAACAGTCACATAATTGTAATGGGTAGGTATAATAAGGGAAAACTGTACAACAGTCACATAATTGTAATGGGTAGGTATAATAAGGGAAAACTGTACAACAGTCACATAATTGTAATGGGTAGGTTTTATAAGGGAAAACTGTACAACAGTCACATAATTGTAATGGGTAGGTTTTATAAGGGAAAACTGTACAACAGTTACATAATTGTAATGAGTAGGTATAATAAGGGAAAACTATACAACAGTCACATAATTGTAATGGGTAGGTTTTATAAGGGAAAACTGTACAACAGTCACATAATTGTAATGGGTAGGTTTTATAAGGGAAAACTGTACAACAGTTACATAATTGTAATGAGTAGGTATAATAAGGGAAAACTATACAACAGTCACATAATTGTAATGGGTAGGTTTTATAAGGGAAAACTGTATAACAGTCACATAATTGTAATGGGTAGGTTTTATAAGGGAAAACTATACAACAGTCACATAATTGTAATGGGTAGGTTTAATAAGGGAAAACTGTACAACAGTCACATAATTGTAATGGGTAGGTTTTATAAGGGAAAACTGTACAACAGTACATAATTGTAATGGTAGGTTTTAAGGAAAACTGTACAACAGTCACATAATTGTAATGGGTAGGTTTTATAAGGGAAAACTGTACAACAGTACATAATTGTAATGGTAGGTTATAAGGAAAACTACAACAGTACATAATTGTAATGGGTAGGTTTTATAAG
Source organism: Argopecten irradians (assembly GCF_041381155.1). Classification (NCBI taxonomy): domain Eukaryota; kingdom Metazoa; phylum Mollusca; class Bivalvia; order Pectinida; family Pectinidae; genus Argopecten; species Argopecten irradians. The sequence goes on along the minus strand of NC_091148.1, from coordinate 4,234,846 downwards.
GGAAAACTGTACAACAGTCACATAATGTAATGGTAGGTAAGGAAAACTGTACAACGTATAATTGTAATGGGTAGGTATTATATAGGGAAAACTGTACAACAGTACATAATTGTAATGGGTAGGTTTTATAAGGGAAAACTGTACAACAGTTACATAATTGTAATGAGTAGGTATAATAAGGGAAAACTATACAACAGTCACATAATTGTAATGGGTAGGTTTTATAAGGGAAAACTGTATAACAGTCACATAATTGTAATGGGTAGATTTTATGAGGGAAAACTGTTCAACAGTTACATAATTGTAATGAGTAGGTATAATAAGGGAAAACTGTACAACAGTTACATAATTGTAATGGGTAGGTTTGAATATATAGAAACTATAAAATTCTGGTTCTGAAATGATGGTCTTGAGATTGGGTATTTTAACTAGTGACTAAAGGTGCTAGGGTTAGTGGTTACAGTTCAAATCCATGCATGGTCATAATGTCATTTAACAGGGTACATTATGTTTGTAGGGCTTGTTTTCACTTAATTTGGAAGGAGCCTTTTTACATTATTTTGGAAAAGAAGTTGGCAAATTCTTTTTGGGGAGGAAATTTCCAGGAGTAAACTATTTTTTAGGAATTTGACATAAATTTGAAATAATTTCCAGTTAGAATGGCGTTATTGGCCTCAAAAAGCCCCTAGAAAAACCTTGGTGTGTGTGTTCAAGTTGTGGTAAAGCTCCAACAGGGAGGTGAAAATTTTTTTAATTTATAGTCAGCCTAGTTTATTAGCAAACACCTGGCAAATAGCCACTTGTACTTTTTTGTGGCTATTTTCTGCACAATTTGACCTTTGTATAAAGACCACTTGGCAAAATAATTATTAAAACTCTTTAAAGACTGATTTAAAAGCACTTCCAAAAGGCCTTTACAGGTTTGGATCTTATTTTGAGTTTTATTTTATCAATTGAAATCTCATTTAATGAGGAGATATTTGGTTGTTGGCATTGAAACCCATGTTTCACTTGATATCAATTTTGCTGGAATGGTTTTATTTGCAGTGGCTCCAAAGCTGCATTTCCCATCATAAATATACATGATACTAACATAAACAGCTTGACTGTATTAGGAGGAGAGGGTGACAAATTCAGACAGATTACGGGGATAATGGAACGGTTTATACCGTCTGCTATGACTAGCTGGTTTAGGTAACGAAGGCAGCCTGCTGTCATAGACTTTGGAAATATATGTCACTCTTTTTGTTTGTATCACGTTATAATTATATTCACTTCTGGTTTGCTGCATGATTGTACGAGGCGACTTCATAACTGTGACAAAAAGTAATCTTCACCCTCGATATTCCAGGGGTTACTATCATATTGTTATTATGTTGCTAAACTGAAGGCATTTAATGAGGAACATTAAATGAATCACAGGCTTAGATCTACAGACTTCCTATAAAGTTGACACAGAACAACAACCCTCTTCAAAAGTCATACAACAGTGTATTGTTATTCGATTCTTTTGATGTACATCAGAGGACCAGATTACATATACAGGTACTTCTTTCATCTGTTTTCACACACATAGCCTTCAGTTTTGCTATACCATAGTCCATAGGTCTGTGTAATGATAGTGATAGTAACCCCTGCAATATCGAGGATGAGTAATCCTACAATAAGACTTAAAAGCCAATAAATTAAATTGGGCTGGGGTTTATAATTTAATACAAAAGAGACCAGAATATTGGTTGTTTTCATAATGCAGAATTTCTAGTTGAAGTAGTTGTCCAGTCATCATCCATTCAATGTAACAATAATATTAAGCTTGTTATTAAATTTCCTGTGCCATAAAATGGGAAGGGAGAATGAGTGTTGCCCCATCTGTCCAAATCCATATCCCCAGTCCTGTCACGCCTTAAAGTCATGTTTGATATATATATTTAAAGGGACAATTCAGTTTAAGAGAACATTAAAATTTGTATATATATCAGATAAAACAAGTTCTAATGGAAATAAGATCAGTCAGTTTTACTGTGATATGCCTGAAACGCCTATGGTGGTGACATGTGTGTGAAATATTCAAACTTGCTCGCTGTCCGCCATTACACACTGTGGTCGAACTTCTTGTATGCCGAACCCTGTCCCTTGCTCGTAAAGTAATGCAACTTTTGGCAAGAACTGCTCAAATCGCTCTGACAGTAGTGTGTTTAACTTATTAGGTGAATTGTCTTGCCTAAAAATCATTTTATCACCTTCTCAGTGGTTATGTAGTTCATTTGTTTAACGTGCGTGACTTTGGCTCGGGTATGGGTACAGAGTTAATATTGTAGCTGCTTAATCGTATTGATCAACGATTTGATATTTCAACGATATTAATTAAAATACTTAACAATGTCGTGGAATTTGTCAATGTTTTACATTATATGTTTCATAAGAAATGTAAAACAATACATTTATGCTATATTTTGCTTATTGGTTACGTAAAAGAATTTGCCTGAGTGAATTGTCTCTTTAATAGAAGCGGAGATGCTTGATTACATTTCTTACAGACATTTCTAGTTTTGTGATGTTATCCTAATTTGCTTCAGTTATCGTATAAAGAATATCACTTTGATCATCACTTTTATGCTAACATAAAGATAGCATTGTACTCCACACTGGTTAATACATGTATCACAGACTTCAGGATGATAAACATCCATGTACACCTCAATCAAAGTCAGTACATTTATCTATGAAAAATGGGGAAGGGCTGTGATACTATGCTTATTACAAGGGATATAAGTATTTAAGTAGGTATGGGCTTATTGTAGGATAAAACAAGTAATATAAGCATGTGGATAGCCCCATGTTGCTGTCATATCTTCCATTTAGTTATCTTCTCTTGAGTGCAGGAAATGATTGCTATATCAATTGTCCTCATTTTTTTTCACAAATTTATTTAAAAAAAAAAAAAAAAAAAAGCAATCAAAACGTATTTACAAGGGCAGATAACTGTTTTGTGAAAAAGATTTTCGTTTTGCCTGATTTCATTTAATTTTATTCCCTATCTCAGTATGTATAGTATAGGGAACTTGAAAATAAAATTTCATTTTCTGTTTCTTTTATAGACTTATACAGATTCTCTATTGCTGTTTTGCTATGATGGCTTAATCTGTTGGTGTTGTGATTTATCAGTTCCTTTACTTTCTTATGTAACCATATTTGTTATTCTGCTTTCCGTGATGTACCATAATCCGCCTACTAGGTAGATTATCTGTACTTCTCTCACTTTGAATTTATTATTATATATTAAGTTTATCCATGAATAAGCCCCTGCCTACAAATGTATGTGTATAATTAGGCCATGTTCATTATATCTCAGAATCCTATTTCATGTAATTTACCAGGTATTTGTCATTATAAGTAATTGCTCTCTCATTTGATAGCAAAAGACTTCTGATGAGATATTATCATATTTGTATCCTCAACAATTTAATGGTTTGATTAAAGGGAGATAAATCACATTTTAACGTGGGTTCAAAGTTAACTTTAAATGCTTGAATATATTGTTATTATTATATTGCATTCAAATTTACATTGACCGATATCACTTGAATTAGAAACGATGGCTGGATATTTCTAGAGCATACCAACAAACTTCATATTGTTATAACACTATGAAATGTAGATTTTATATATACTCATCTCAATATCATATAAAGTGTTCATCTTTACCTTGAACATTTGATGCTTGTGACAATGTTCAACCTCATGTAAATGACAGGACCATACATTGATGAAATTATCTTTCTTCGTGAACCAGGTCAGCCGTTCAGCTGGAGCCATACACACCCGGAGCTTCCATGAATGAGTCCTTACTTCTCAACGAGGAGGACGAGACCACGCTCCTAAAGACACAAGTCGCAAAACTCACACGGAAAGTCACGTTACTGGAGGAGGATAATATTCGGAGATCTAATTACGAAAAAATTGTGTACCCCATCGTATTCGGCTGGTCAATATGGAAAATCGTGTCTGTGTTTTGGTCCTTAATGCGACCGCGCCATTATTATTAAAATGTTTAGATAGTTCTATTAACACATTCACCCCTGAAATTTCATAATGGACTGGTTAAGTCATTGATTTAGAAAAGTCTAAATGTGTCTTCAGGGTTGAATTAGGTAGTTACTCGTTCACCCCCGAAATTTCATAATGGACTGGTTAAGTCATTGATTTAGAAAAGTCTAAATGTGTCTTCAGGGATGAATTAGGTAGTTACTCGTTCACCCCCGAAATTCCATAATGGACTGGTTAAGTCATTGATTTAGAAAAGTCTAAATGTGTCTTCAGGGATGAATTAGGTAGTTACTCGTTCACCCCCGAAATTTCATAATGGACTGGTTAAGTCATTGATTTAGAAAAGTCTAAATGTGTCTTCAGGGATGAATTAGGTAGTTACTCGTTCACCCCCGAAATTTCATAATGGACTGGTTAAGTCATTGATTTAGAAAAGTCTAAATGTGTCTTCAGGGATGAATTAGGTAGTTATTCATTCACCCCTGAAATTTCATAATGGACTGGTCTAGTCTTTGATTTAGAAGAGTCTAAATGTATCTTCAGGGGTGGATGAGTTTACTTTAACAAAGTGATAAACAGTCTGCATAAAAATACTATAAAGATTTTGTATAGTGAGAAATTTAACTTCTCAAAAGCATAAATAACCCATGGAGGAATATCTATGGTCCCAGTTGTCTATCTGAAGGGCACACATGTTTGGCAGTAAATGAAAAATTTAATTTTTATCCCCCGCCCAACGAAGTTGGCGGGGGATATACAAATAGGTTCCGTCCGTCCGTCTGTCCGTCTGTCCGTCCGTACGAATGGTTTCCGGAGCATAACTCTTAAACCAGTAGAGATATTTCCACGAAACTTCATCCACACATTGGTCTTATGGTCTAGTAGTGCTTTTTGCTATTTTTAGGTTTTCTTTTTTTGCACTTTTTCCGTAACCATGGAAACATTGCTGAAAATATCATATTTTTGTACCAGGTTCGTTTCCGCAGCATAACTGGAAAACCGGTTGAGATGAATGCATGGAACTCCATAGGCACATTAGTCTTTTGGTCTAGTAGTGCCTTTTGCTATTTTAAGGTTTTCACTTTTTGTACTTTTTTCTATAACCATGGAAACATTGCTGAAAATGGCAGATTTTTGTTCAAGAATCGTTTCTGGAGCACAACTCTAAAACCAGCAGAGATATTTCCATGAAACTTCATAGACACATTGTTCTTATGGTCTAGTAGTGCCTTTTGCTATTTTTAGGTTTTCACTTTTTGTGCTTGTTTCTGTAACCATAGAAACATGCTGAAAATAGCATATTTTTGTAGCAGGTTCATTTCCGGAGCATAACTCTAAAACCAGCAGAGATATTTCCACGAAACTTCATAGACACATTCTTTTTAGGCCCTTTATGACACTGTCATTGTACTAGTTATAAACAGGTTAATAGTTTTTCACCTATATGCTTCACATTCATAAAACTATTCACCTTGCTGTATCTGCCCTTACCAGAAAAGAAAGAAAAACATTTGGATTATGTTCGTTGCAGTGTTATTTGGTGGATGAAAGAAAATACAAATTTAAAACTGCGGTCAAATTTGAATGATATATGTATCTTATGACATTAGACAACACAGACCTTGAATTTAATACATCGTGGAGTAAAATATTAAAAAAAAAAAAACGGGAAAATTATCGCCAACAAATGTCAAGGCTGTATACCTGATTCAACAATTGCAGCCCCACTCTACTTGAATTATACTCCATCTTTCTTTAGCTCAACTTCCTTTTTCCTGTTTTTTTTTTTCATACACGTAAGTCTCCACAATCAAACTGACTTCAGCTTTGATATCTCCATTGGTGGGGGATCTGAATGACTATGTCCTTGTTATCATACACATAAGTCTCCACAATCAAACTGACTTCAGCTTTGATATCTCCATTGGCGGGGGATCTGAATGACTATGTCCTTGTTATCATACACATAAGTCTCCACAATCAAACTGACTTCAGCTTTGATATCTCCATTGGCGGGGGATCTGAATGACTATGTCCTTGTTATCATAGATAAAGATATTGATATATATTGTTGTTATATATTAAACAGCATGACCCTGTTTCTTTGTTAGCAAATATTTTAACAATTTAAAGGAAATCAAATTTAAGCTTTATTGAAAAGTATTTTGTGACATCTGCACCTAAAAAATCTCTTTGTTTTCGTATGAGTAGAACAATTATACTATCAAATTGTTTGAGATGTCAGTTTTCAAAAAGAGACTTTAGATAAAAGGTTCAATTTGAATTTATTTTTCTTGAGTTATGAACTTTTAATTAATTACTGGTATTTTGATGTTTTGTAAGAAAGTTGTGAAACTTAACTCGATAATGTCTTCACATTTTCCCCACCAATCACAGACAAAAGTAGAGTAATTTTGCAAAGAATTACAGAGTTACCTCTGTAGAATATGTCTGTATCCCATTGCGTTCATACCACCTTTAACGCAATCAAAATACTGTTCAATCTCTATGTGATGTATTTCTCTGAAATGAAAGACATTTCCATCTGAAACTCACATCACAATCAATACCTACCCACAAGGACTTAACTCTGTAATATGCAAATACAGAATAGTTATATGAATTACCAGGTAATTGGAGATTTGAATTTAACTAATTTGACTAGAAATAGAGTAGAACTTTGATTCTATGAAGTATGAAAGTATGTACTGCTTGTATGTATGCTAAATTGTCGAAAATTAAAAATACTGTAATTGTATTTGTTACATTTATCTACAATACCTTTGAGTACTGTCAGTATCTTGTATGCTCTCTTCTTTTCTAATATATTGAAATCTTGTTTGATTTTAAGGTTTGATAAATGATTAGATACTTAATGTCTTTTGTCAAACTTTGTTAAAAATCATATGGAAACTGAAAAACAGAAATGTGATTTTGTTATGATTAGAATTGGATCTCAATTTCATACTTTCAAAATTCATTGGGTATATGATATACCCAATGAAATTTGAAAGTGTGAAATTGAAAGGAAAAAACCCACTTTGTTGATACTGTATTAGTCTTTTAGATAATTCCTTGTAGGTTACAAAATAAAATTCCAGGGACCAAGAAATCGGCTGCAGACCTGATAATGATTATACCAGTGTTATTTCCCTTTACTTGTGGGAAGCTGATAAATGGCCTAAAAATGGGCATAAGTCCTACACTTTCGTGATAAGTCCTACATTTATGATGTGTGTATGTGTTTATGTAGCTGATTTCCTTTCCTTTAATACTGTAAAAATACAGAAAAATGCCACAGCATTTCTTTTAAGTTAAGTTCGAAAACTGAACTGCTCTGAATTTTCTTAAGCTCTGTTGGGGTCAAATTATTCCAATAAATATATATCTTTTTCAGAGATAAATTATGTTTTGTTTTCAAAATTACATGTTCATATTTTCAAAAATGTCTTCTTGAAATATCCCATCAAATTATATGAAACAATATCATACTGTATATTGATATGTTTCCTCAAAGAAAGAAATTATACCACTTTCTATCAAAGGAATTCAGTTCCAACCCATCCATTCACCCTGTAATTCTAAAATGGACTGTTCTAGTTTTTGAAGCAGAAGAGTCTAAATGTGTCTTTAGGGGTGAATGAGTTATATGTTTAAAATCTTGATAATAATTTAAAACTTACTTGTGTCATTTTCCACCTGTGAAAAACTACAAAAAGAGACATCCATTTGTTTGAAAATGGTTTAATATATGTAAAAATGAAACTAAATGGGAAACTTTCCCAAACAGTAGAAAGTTCCGTTTTACATGATATTTTAAAGGCCCAACATTTTCATTCACCCCTAAACTTGCATTTGAACTCTTCTAATTCTTGGACTAGAGCAGTCCATTATGAAATTTAGGGATGAAAGTGTTCAAACATATTTTGTGTTATTGTTTTGACACATAAACCAGAATAACCATGGTGTATAATTAAGTTTGTGTTTTATTTTGTTTGCAATCGTGATTTTTAAAGTGTTGATTTAATTATTTCATAATTTCATTATCCATCAATTTGTGTTCAGCCTTTCATCTTATTTGGATCATTCCATTAAAACATTCTACTTTAGATCATCTGTCACGCCTTAGAGCATCAGGGATAGGGACGTCACAGATTTGTTTTGATCAATCACAGAAAAAGAACAAAAAGAAAATCTCTCTTTGGGTCATTTGAGCAGGGTCATTTCTGATTTATCACAATTACCTCCCTTTGCTTTATACTAGCGGTAGCTTATATTTATAAGACCTACCGGTATTGCCAAGGTTGGACATGGACAATGACTGTCAAATATTTACCTAAGGAAATTAGATAGGGGTTCATACATTTTAGCAGTTAAAAGATATTTTTTGTTACCTACAGAAATTTTGATGTCAAATTAAAGGGACAATTCAGTCTAAGAGAACATTAAAATTTGTACATTTATCGGGAAAAAAAACCCAGTTCTAATGGAAATTAGACCAGTCGGTGTTACTGTGATATGCCAGAAAAGCCCATGGTTGTGAAATGCGTGTGAAATATTCAAACTTGCTCGCTGTCCGCCATTACACATTGTGGTTGAGCATCTTGTATGCCGAACCCTGTCCCTTGCTCGTAGAGTAATGCTACTTTTGTCTAGAACTGCTGAAATCGCTCTGACAGTAGTGTGTTTACCTTATTAAGTGAATTATCTTGCCTAAGAATCATTTCATCACCTACTCTGTGGTTATGTAGTTCATTTGGTTAACGTGCGTGACTTTGGCTTGGGTATGGGTACAGCGTACATACTGTACCTGCCTAATCATATTGATCAACGATTTGTAATTACAACGGTATCAATTAAAATACTAAACAATGGCGTGGAATTTGTCAATATTTTATGTTATTTGTTTCATAAAAAATGTAGAACAATACATTTATGCCATATTTTGCATAATAAGCAAAATCATAAAAGAAATAAATAAAATCTTTAAAAAGATTAATTAAATCATTAAAAAAAATGTTATTTGAGCTTTAAAGATGTGTGCTAAAATTGTCAAATGTGTAAGAAATACTCTGTTCATTGTATAAATATATAACAAGGACATATGTACTAACATACAATAGGAAATGACAAATTATTTATAATTTGCATGAATCTATTGAATCTTTTCACCAGCATTCTGTACTATGAACCAGTTTATTTTCAATAGATTTTATGGGCAAGTAAAATTCGCAAAAATAATTGCCATCAAAATGATTCAACTACAAGTACAATTGAGAATTGTAAATCGTAAAATAAACGTGAAATTGAGTTGCTGTGAAAGTTGGTTTATAGAATTCAAGGTTATTGCTGGATTAAAAAATGCTGCTCATTAGCTGAACTCATTTTACATGTACTTTTCTTATTTCCAACAATCATTTTCAGTCTAAACAATGTTTTGTTTTTGGGTACATTAATACAGGAATACAAAGTACAATGTGAACTTTTTGCCCAGCTTGATTTGATACAAGAAAAAAATACAATGTTTGGTATACAGGCCTTGTGGACCTTTCCACAGGGGGCCAACCCAATGAAAATAGATGTTGCCATACATTTTGATTTTTTTTTGTATTCGGTGTATCTACTGATGAGTACATATGACAGTCATGTGTTTTTTTCAGAAAATGCGAAATTTGAAAAATTATTTGAAAATCAGGATATTTTCTGTTTTATAGTAATTTTCCCAATTTTTTTTAATAATTTTTCAAATCTCTTATTTTCTGAAAAAAATTACATGACTGGCATATACACTTATCAGTCCATCCACCAAATACAAAAAAATGTATGACAAAATCCATTTTGGGCCCCCTGTGGACTTTTCATAATTATCATTGTTTATAATCAACATTGTTTATTTACAGGAAGGTGTGAGCTAATCAACAAGTCTTTCATTTTGTGTAATTGTGAAAATGTATTTATCGTAAACTGGTGTAGGTAGATATGATATAGCAAATCTGCCATGTTGTGTATAATACCTTACTTAATATACCTACTTAGGCCAGCTAAAGCTGTAAAAATAATAAGGCCAGCTAAAGCTGTAAAAATAATTCAAATCACTGTATAGCTGGTTATTTTCACAGATATGATATTTTCGTGATTTCACGGGACATGGCTATGATCGCAAAAATTCTATCCACCAAATATTGAGAAATGGTTGAATGATGTATACCTTTAACCAACTATACATGTAGGTACCAGTATGTAGTTATAATTTTGTACCATGTGTACATTACACGTGCATGAGTTAGATATTTGAAGCATAATTTTCTGCCTTTGCATATTAAAGCGTTATCTTTACATGTAGTTAAAGCTATTGATTATGATGTCAAGTGTTCGCGAGTGTATCATATTAGAAAACGATATGGTTTTCGCCCAAAATAATGACATTGCAATTGATACTTACATGCAAGGGAAACAACTCTGTAATATACAAAGGTGGAAGATACAAGTTGTCAGTCAGACAATAAAAAATATTATTATTTTCATTTTATTATAATTTTTTGTGAGATGATTTCAGTGCTAATTTTTGTCAGATTGTGATTTTGTTACTGTCTGATACCGTATACATGTCCATACTTCCATTAACATTTTATCTGTTATATCAGAGATTTATATAGATACTGTTAAAGATGCTCCATCGCCGACAGAGCATAAATGATATTCATCATTTGAACAATAATTAGAGTTTAATCGGGTATATATTTGCCTAATTAACACAAAAAAATAACATAAAATAATTATTTCGCCTTTGGTGCATGAGCAATCATTACTTCATTCTATATAAGATATAGTGCCACAGAATTTTTTCAGGATGCAATTAATTATTTTTCATATTTTTTACATGAAGTAAAATAAGTAGCTCAAACTTTTCAATGGTGGTAATGATGTAAAGTAAGTAACTTTTGTAACTGAATAAAAATACTAAATCGTCTGCTCCTGTTTTTGATAGTGAAAAATACCATTTGTCAGCGGTGGAGCATATTTAACCAACTTATTTCTGTGTGCAATTAATTTTGCATATTTCATGAGCGATAAAAAAAACGCAAAAATAAACCTCTACGTAAAAGTTCGGTAAAATCGAACTATATGACTCTAAATTGCAGTGAAAAAAATTGTTAGAAATGAAAATGTGAAATTAAGTCGTCACAAAAGTAAGTTGTTTTACATTGTGTATCTAATTCTCTGGTTATAGTTGGATTATCAACAGAACTTGCAATTAAACATTCTTCTTTTGTACATTTGATCTTGGTTTTTTGGATTAAGGGACTGACCCATGGAGTTAGATGAACACCTGAAGAATATTGAGCTAAATATCACCACGGGCCTTTGGCTCTATAGACATAATACACACAAATAGTGTATTCCAACATCTGTTGAGCTAAAAGCCTGTGCTATCACCGGGTAGTTGGTTCACAAATAGCGTACACCTACATCTGTAGAGCTAAAAGCCTGTGCTATCACCGGGTAGTTGGTTCACAAATAGTGTACACCAACATCTGTAGAGCTAAAAGCCTGTGCTATCACCGGGTAGTTGGTTCACAAATAGTGTACACCAACATCTGTAGAGCTAAAAGCCTGTGCTATCACCGGGTAGTTGGTTCACAAATAGCGTACACCTACATCTGTAGAGCTAAAAGCCTGTGCTTTCACCGGGTAGTTGGTTCACAAATAGTGTACACCAACATCTGTAGAGCTAAAAGCCTGTGCTATCACCGGGTAGTTGGTTCACAAATAGTGTACACCAACATCTGTAGAGCTAAAAGCCTGTGCTTTCACCGGGTAGTTGGTTCACAAATAGTGTACACCAACATCTGTAGAGCTAAAAGCCTGTGCTATCACCGGGTAGTTGGTTCACAAATAGCGTACACCTACATCTGTAGAGCTAAAAGCCTGTGCTTTCACCGGGTAGTTGGTTCACAAATAGTGTACACCAACATCTGTAGAGCTAAAAGCCTGTGCTATCACCGGGTAGTTGGTTCACAAATAGTGTACACCAACATCTGTAGAGCTAAAAGCCTGTGCTATCACCGGGTAGTTGGTTCACAAATAGCGTACACCTACATCTGTAGAGCTAAAAGCCTGTGCTTTCACCGGGTAGTTGGTTCACAAATAGTGTACACCAACATCTGTAGAGCTAAAAGCCTGTGCTATCACCGGGTAGTTGGTTCACAAATAGTGTACACCAACATCTGTAGAGCTAAAAGCCTGTGCTATCACCGGGTAGTTGGTTCATAAATAGTGTACACCAACATCTGTAGAGCTAAAAGCCTGTGCTATCACCGTATAGTTGGTTCATAAATAGTGTACTCCAACATCTGTAGAGCTTAAAGCCTGTGCTATCACCGGGTAGTTGGTTCACAAATAGTGTACTCCAACATCTGTAGAGCTAAAAGCCTGTGCTATCACCGGGTAGTTGGTTTACAAATAGTGTACTCCAACATCTGTAGAGCTAAAAGCCTGTGCTATCACCGTATAGTTGGTTCATAAATAGTGTACACCAACATCTGTAGAGCTAAAAGCCTGTGCTATCACCGGGTAGTTGGTTCATAAATAGTGTACACCAACATCTGTAGAGCTAAAAGCCTGTGCTATCACCGGGTAGTTGGTTTACAAATAGCGTACACCTACATCTGTAGAGCTAAAAGCCTGTGCTATCACCGTATAGTTGGTTCATAAATAGTGTACACCAACATCTGTAGAGCTGAAAGCCTGTGCTATCACCGTATAGTTGGTTCATAAATAATGAACACCTACATCTGTAGAGCTAAAAGCCTGTGCTATCAACGGGTAGTTGGTTCCAAATAGTGTACTCCAACATCTGTAGAGCTAAAAGCCAGTGCTATCACCGGGTAGTTGGTTCACAAATAGTGTACTCCGACATCTGTAGAGCTAAAAGCCTGTGCTATCACCGGGTAGTTGGTTAACAAATAGCGTACACCTACATCTGTAGAGCTAAAAGCCTGTGCTTTCACCGGGTAGTTGGTTCCAAATAGTGTACTCCAACATCTGTAGAGCTAAAAGCCTGTGCTATCACCGGGTAGTTGGTTCACAAATAGTGTACTCCGACATCTGTAGAGCTAAAAGCCTGTGCTATCACCGTATAGTTGGTTCACAAATAGTACTCCAACATCTGTAGAGCTAAAAGCCTGTGCTATCACCGGATAGTTTGTTCACAAATAGTGTACACCAACATTTGTAGAGCAAAAAGCTTGTGCTATCACCAGATAGTTGGTTCACAAATAGTGTACTCCAACATCTGCAGAGCTAAAAGCCTGTGTTATCATCGGGTAGTTGGTTCACAAATAGTTGACATCTGCAGAGCTAAAAGCCTGTGTTATCATCGGGTAGTTGGTTCACAAATAGTGTACACCAACATCCATAGAGCTAAAAGCCTGTGCTATCACCGGATAGTTTGTTCACAAATAGTGTACACCAACATTTGTAGAGCTAAAAGCCTGTGCTATCACCAGATAGTTGGTTCACAGATAGTGTACACCAACATCTGTAGATCTAGAGCTAAAAGCCTGTGCTATCACCCGGTAATTGGTTCACAAATAGTGTACACCAACATCTGTAGAGCTAAAAGCCTATGTTATCACCGGGTAGTTGGTTCACAAATAGTGTACACCTACATCTGTAGAGCTAAAAGCCTGTGCTATCACCGGGTAGTTTGTTCACAAATAGTGTACACCAACATCTGTAATGCTATAAGCCTGTGCTATCACCGTATAGTTGTTGTTCACAAATAGTGTACACCAACATCTGTAGAGCTAAAAGCCTGTGCTATCACCGTATAGTTGGTTCACAAATAGCGTACACCTACATCTGTAGAGCTAAAAGCCTGTGCTATCACCGTATAGTTGGTTCACAAATAGTGTACACCAACATCTGTAGAGCTAAAAGCCTGTACTATCACCGGGTAGTTGGTTCACAAATAGTGTACACCAACATCTGTAATGCTAAAAGCCTATGTTATCACCGTATAGTTGGTTCACAAATAGTGTACACCAACCTCTGTAGAGCTAAAAGCCTGTGCTATCACCGTATAGTTGGTTCACAAATAGTGTACACCAACCTCTGTAGAGCTAAAAGCCTGTGCTATCACCGTATAGTTGGCTCACAAATAGTGTACACCAACATCTGTAGAGCTAAAAGCCTGTGCTATCACCGTATAGTTGGTTCACAAATAGTGTACTCCAACATCTGTAGAGCTAAAAGCCAGTGCTATCACCGTATAGTTGGTTCACAAATAGTGTACTCCAACATCTGTAGAGCTAAAAGCCTGTTTTCACAGTGAAAGTTTTTAACATTTGAATATATTTTGTCATTTTTGGCCAATATGGCAGCTCCTTTAGTCTAGTACTCAGTGATAGTATTATGTTGATAGATTACGACACCTTCATCTTCCTTGACATCTTTATTTGAACTGACTTACGGGATGACGTCACGTCAGACCATTGACTATGACGTCATAATCACAATAATAATTCACGACATCCTCGGGGCCGCGGAAAGTTATTAGATATAATTAAGCATTGAAGTCACTATTTTAAAATTTCATCGGGGTATGAAAGAAATTTTGTTTGCAAACTGTGTGAATCCGCGTAGCGGATTCTCACAAAAGTTTGCAAACAAAATTTATTTCATACCCCGATGAAATTAAAAAATAGTGACTTCAACGCTTATAATTAATTTTCCAGGCTGCTTTATAAAATGAAATACGTTTACACGTACGATTCCATTGATTTCTTTCCAAGGAATTATTTTTTTCCAAATCAATACGCAACGTCAATGTTTTTATTGTGACGTCACGATAACGTCGCGTTTCCGCACCATTCTCGGATTTTCTTTCATCGTGGAATGAAAAAAATGAATAGGCCAATCAGAAAGCCAGAAACAAAGAGAAAATTAATTATTAACACATAAAAAGAATATTTATAGTATAAATTTACACAAAGTTATTGATAAAACAATGTCCATTGAAAGCGTACAATGGGGTGCTTCGCGTTGTGTTTGTTATGTTCACTAGATAATTAAGGTTTTTGTATACGATATTTTTAAGTTATTCTGACAATGTCCATGTTTTGATTTTCCCTTCTGCTGCCAATTTTGCTCTTCTTTGGATCCTTGGCGTGCAATCTGTGACATCCTTGATATTAACCTCCAAGGGGTAGAGTTTGACAATAGGGCGATTTGTTCTTCCGGATGCCGTATCTACAGTTGCTGCTCTAACAAATCCATCCTTGCCTCTTATCATTTCTTTGACAATTGCTAATTTCCATTTACCTCTTGTCGAATTGTCATGAATTTGAACAACATCTCACTCTTTGATTGTTTGTGTAGCATGTCCGGACTTTTTGTGGAATTCACGCAATGAAGTGACATATTCTTGTTTCCATCTATACCAGAAATGTTCGAAAAGTTGTTGCTTTCTTGAAAATCGTTTTAAAAGTTGATCATGGGAAACGTCCTCTGTAATTTCATCCTCATTAAAACTACTGCTCTCATCTGGATACGGTAGTCCTTTAAGCTTTTTTCCATACAAAGAATGTGATGGGCAGAGTGGATATATGTTAATGGTCGGTCGTTAAGAATAGCCTCAAACTCTGTAGTTATTGTTGATAATACTTCCATCGTCACATATGCGCGTCCGAGTACTTTCTTTATGCAATCCTTGGTTATCCCAATCAGTCTTTCCCAATATCCACCATACCACGACGCTCGCTTAGGTATAAAATTCCATACAGTTCCTGCTTGGCAAAGTGCGTCAGTTACGGCAACAGATTGACTTAGTCGTCGAATTTTCTCCGCCGCAGAAACGAATGTAGTAGCATTATCTGACATCATAATTTTTGGTAAGGACTTTCGGCTGATAAATCGGCGAAAAGCTCGAAGAAACGATTCTTCGGTTAAGTCAGGTACTATCTCTGAATGGACCGCTGTTGTGTTCGCGCACGTAAAAAGGCATATGTACACCTTTTGCTGATTTTCACGTGTAGTTCTCCTGTAAAGTCAACTCCAGTAACAGAGAAGGGTTCACTGCCCAGCATCCTATCTTTTGGTAAAGGAGGTGGAGCTGGAGCCAAATATGGTTTCCCATATACTTTTTAGCCCACCATCAACTATTCAAATCGCTTTTTATCCGTGGTCCGTCCTTCCGTCCATCCGTCCTTCCGTCCGTTAACAATTCTTGTTACCGCTATTTCTCAAAAAGTACTGAAGGGATGTTTTTCAAATTTTATATGGAGGTCCCCCAAGGGCCCTTGTTGTGCATATTGTATTTTGGGACCAATCGGTCAACAATATGGCCGCCAGGCAGCCATCTTGGATTTTGATAGTTAAAGTTTGTTAGCACTATTTCTCAGAATGTACTGAAGGGATCTGTCTCAAATTGCATGTGCAGGTTCCCCTAGGGGCTTAGTTTTGCATATTGCATTTTGGGACTGATTGATGAACAAGATGGGCGACAGGCCGCCATCTTGGATTTTGATAGTTATATTTTGTTACTGCTATTTCTCAGAAAGTACCGAAATAATTCTTCTCAAATTTCATGTACAGGTTTGCCTAGGGCCCTAGTTATGTTATGCATATTGCATTTTGGGACCGATCAATGAACAAGATGGCCGACAGGCCGCCATCTTGGATTTTGAGAATTGAAGTTTGTTACAGCTCTTTCTCAGAAAGTACTGAAGGGATCTGTCTCAAATTGCATGTGCAGGTTCCCTAGGTCCCTGGTTATGTATATTGCATTTTGGGACCGATTGATGAACAAGATGGCCGACAGGCCGCCATCTCGGATTTTGATAGTTAAAGCTTGTTACCACTATTTCTCAAAAAGTACTCAAGGGATCTGTATCAAATTGCATGTGCAGGTTCCCCTAGGGGTCTAGTTGTGCATATTGCATTTTCGGACTGATCGGTGAACAAGATGGCCGACAGGACGCCATCTTGGATTTTGATAGTTTAAGCTTGTTACCACTATTTCTTAGAAAGTACTGAAGGGATCTGTCTCAAATTTTATGTGCAGGTTCTTCTAGGTCCCTGGTTATGCAGATTGTATTTTGGTATCGATCGGTGTACAAGATGGCCGATAGGACGCCACCTTGGATTTTGATAGTTAAAGCTTGTTACCACTATTTCTCAGAAAGTACTCAAAGGATCTGTATCAAATTCCATGTGCAGGTTCCCCTAGGGGTCTAGTTGTGCATATTGAAGCTCTCCTGCTGTCAGTTTCCCTTGATTCCTGTCCTCCCGTTTACGTAAGTTGTTAAAAAAATCGGATGACCTATGCTGTGACGCGTAATAGTTTCTGATACGAATTAAATCTTTCTATCTGGACTATGTCCGTTATGTTGCTCGTGGGTTCCATTCCTTTGTCCTTTGCAGTTTCAGAACAATTCTCTTTCCCATTGTTCTCAATGGCTGACAACACAGTTGTGTCGCATTCTTTCCATACAGGCCAACTCTGGGGTTGGGTTATCCAAGGTGGTCCATGAAACCATAGTGAGTTGTCTTGAAATTCTTCAGCAGATATGCCCCTGGTTTGTAATTCTGCCGGATTAAAATGCGTAGGAACATATCGCCAGTGTTTGGATCCAGTTAAATCGTTGATTTCTTTCCTTCTGTTTTTTTATGAATTTGTTTTGTCGTTTCTCCGACGATAGCCAGTGTATGACTATTTGACTGTCACTCCAATATACAACACGTTCAAGTTCTAATTCATCCAGTAAATGTCACCCCAAGCGAGCTCCTAATACTGCAGCCATCAACTCTAGTTGTGGTAATATCATTCCCTTTATAGGAGCAACTCGATTCTTGGCCATTACGAAAGATGCTTCAGTATGATTGACAATGTATGCGCAAGCTCCATATGCTTTTTGACTTGCGTCTACGAAGACTTGCAATGTAGAATCCTTTATCGTATTGTCGGATTAGACAAAATACTTCCTGGGAATCGAAGTTTTCGCGGTAACGAGTGCTGTATCTACCAAAATATCTATCCATGAAGTTTTTACATCTTCTCATAGTTTTTCATCCCATGAGAGTCCATCCTTCCAAAGTCTCTGCATCAGTAATTTTACATGAATGGTGACTAGTCCAAGTATGCCTAATGGGTCATAAATTGATGCTGATTGTTTCAAAACTTCACGTTTAGTGGCTAACAGGTTGTCTATATCCGCTCTTGCTTTCTCGGCGAAAGCGATAGTGTCCGACACCGGATTCCATCTCATTCCAAGTATCTTAACAACATTGTCGGTGTCATGTACATTCTCATTCTCGGCTGCCTTCCGTAAGTCTTTACTGTTTGATGACCAAGACCTCAGATTGAATCCAGCTTGTCTCAGCAAATCTCTTGAACCGCGGAAGTAGTGTAAAGCTTCCTGTACAGTGTTCAAGGATGAAAGTATGTTATCTACAAATATATTTCTTTGTAGTTCATTGGACAATTCTGTCTGACTGCCGTTGAGATGTTTCAGAAGTGTCGCGTTTAAAATGAATGGAGAAAACGTGGCGCCAAAGAGTACCGCTTTGAATCTGTAGGTTATCAATGGACTATTGGGGTCTGATGGATCACGAAGCCAGAAAATCTTGTCACATCTCTGTCTCCTTCATCAAGGTTTACGTTAAAGAATGCCTTTTCAATGTCTGCAGATATTCCATATTTCTTCACTCGAAATCTCGCGATGAGTCCTGTAATGTCATTAAGTTTAGGAGGAGTGGACAGAAGACAGTCGTTTAAACTTGGAGATTCTGAATCTTGATGGCAACTGCAATCGTAAACGATCCTGATTGGTGTAGTTGTCGAGTCTTTTTTCACAGGGTGGTGTGGTATGTAATGTATTTTGTCCCCTGATTTGATGTTGTCATCCAAAACTTTCTCTATGAATCCTCTCTTTTCTTGGTCAGATATGATGTCTCCATACATCTTCAATAGGTTTGGTTCCCGAACGAGTCGTTTAACGACATTAACCGTTCTGTTTCTTGTGACAAATTCATTTGTCGGAAGTTCTTGGTGGTCCTCACGCCAGGGCAACTTAGCAGTATATCTATCGTTCTTGAAGGATATTGAAGTATTCTGATATTCTTCCGTGTAACTCGTAGAAGTAGTAGAGGTGTCTTGTGTATCCTTTACTCCAAGAGATTCAATTTTCCAAAACTTTCTAAGTCAACTTCCTCTGATTTGTGGTTTATCAAAATGTTCATGATCGCAGTATTCATGAATCCCATCGTAGGTGCAACAGTTGTTGAG
Organism: Argopecten irradians; assembly: GCF_041381155.1. NCBI lineage: Eukaryota > Metazoa > Mollusca > Bivalvia > Pectinida > Pectinidae > Argopecten > Argopecten irradians. Next base: position 4,215,510 of record NC_091148.1, on the reverse strand, counting down.
TTTGTGTGTGTGATGATTGGACCGGATAACAGATATCCTAATTTGGACTTGAAAGCTGTCGGTCCACTCCCACGAATCACTTTGTCCTGTACTATTAACCAATAGTAGTCTGCTCCAATTAGGAGTTTTATGCTGAATTTCTCATGATGTGTCACTTGGTGAGCTAGCTGTAATCCTCGTAAATAAGGCAACTTTGGAGCGTTAATCCGGGCTTTCATCTCTATTGGCGCGACTATCTTTGGTAAGATTACTACCTCCATCGGGATTCTATCTCCGCTGACAGATTCAATGTATATGCGTGCAGTTTTTAGATGACGTAAAAAGCGGCTTTTTAGATGACGTAAAAAGCGGCTATTTTCATGTTAATAGTTCCCGTAATCTCGATATTTAGTTCTTTGGCTAAATCCTCGGTCATGAAAGAATTCTGTGCTCCTTCGTCTAAAAGAATGCATGATGTAGCGTGTTGAAATTCAGACCATACTGGGGCTGTAGCGGTCTTTAATAAAACCTCGGAATGAGATGTAATCTTTGATAAGTGAAGCGCTGCGGTTTTCTCCTCCTTGTCAGCACCTTTATTTCCCTCCGATACATAAACCTTAGGATTCAGCGATTGTGGAATCTGGTCATTACATATACTAGTGTGATGTCTTTTCCCGCATTTTCTACACTTGAATTTGGAATGACAGTTACTCACTTTATGTGAACCAAAACAGTTGAAACAAACGTTCTTGGACTTCACATATCTATGCGTGCTTTGTAATCGGTGATGTTTGTACATTGATTAGGTGAGTGCATCTCCCGGCAAAACAAACACGGCTTTCTAGAATTGGCGCTTATATTCGGTATACCTTGTGTCTTTCCTTTTATCCTCTTGTTGTCTGAAGTTCCGGTTACAAAAAGTTGCCGTAGGTATAACTTCCGGTTCAGTTTCTCCCGGTTCCAAAATGCATATTTCCTTCTCGATAGCCTCGCGCAACGATTTCAACTCCCAATTATCGCCTCCGTTATCTCTAGTGATAATCTGTCTTACGTTGGGCGGTAGTTTGTTCTTGATTATTGGTATAAGGAGAGACCCAAATGATTCCTCACACTGTCCTAAAGACTCTATACCTCTGATGTACGACTCCATCTTATCATGAAATGATCTGAGACTACTTGCGTTAAATCGCGGGGCAGGGATATTTATCAAATGTTCCATGTGTGCGTTTGTAACTTTGCGGGTCTGTCCAAACATTTTCAAGAGAATGTCTATAGCTTGTAAATAGCTATTGTTCGTGATAGGAAGACCTTCAATGCACTGTGACGCTTGGCCATGTAATTGTGCTTTTAGATAACTAAATTTTTGAATGTCTGTCAAACAAGTATTGAAATGAATCGTTGACTGGAACGATTCCCAGAATGTTTTCCACTGTAATAATTATATCCCCATCAAAAATCGGGAGACTCAGCTTAGGAAGTTTATGAAATTGAGAAGATACACTTGAACTTGAAGAAAGCTGGTGTCCGCTTACGTTTGTATTAATTCTGGGGGCAAAGTTCTTTGCGTTGACATTTAACGACTGTGAAATTTCATTCTGAGCGTGGTGCGAAACTGGTATGTTTGACTGGTCAATGTACTTGAGAATTTCAGCGATTTCACAATCAACTTCAAATATATACTTATCTGAGTTTTCGAATTCATCGGCAATGTCGTCTTCTTCAATTAGGGTAAGTATCTGTTCATTGATGTTCTGGATGTTTGCCTGTTTTTCTTGTACCAATGCCAAAGCTGTGTGGATTCCGGTGAAGTCATCATTTGATTTAAAATCCTCTAATTTTCCTAGCAGCCGTGTTATGGCCCGCTTGTTGCCAGTTCTTATGTTCTTTAGCTTCTGTAGCTCCATTCTTTACGTTTGTCACGGCACCAGTATTATGTTGATAGATTACGACACCTTCATCTTACTTGACATGACATCACGTCAGACCATTGACTATGACGTCATAATCACTATAATAATTCACGACAGATAGTAACCCTTTCAGTATCGAGGTTGATTTAGCTGCAGTTTTGCGTCAAAATGGCATCCCCGTCAAAAACTGTATACTGTTACTGACAGTAATAGGACATAAAACAACCAGCCTATCAGTAGAAAATAACGAAAGGAATTGTCAGTAAAGTCCTTCAATAATGATATGCGAAATAGCTGTAACAAACTTCAGCGATCAAAATCCATTAGATATTATTGATGATAGTCTTAATTGCAATGTGCACTACAAGAGTATAGGGAACCTACAAATATATACACTGTAAAAATGAAATTTCAGAAAGAACGTGATTCAAACCGCTTTTCGTCCGTCCGTCCGTTACCAATTCTTGTTACCACTATTTCTCAGAAAGTACTGAATGGATCATTCTCAGATTTCATACGTGGGTTCATCCTCGATACCCCAGGGGTTCCGATCACTTACGATCTCTACACCCCTGGATTATCTCATAGTGAAATTGAAGGCAGCTCAGTGGAAAACATTTGACCAATCACAGGCTAGCAAAGATTTCCTTTGAAGACTACAGAGAGAGCGACGCCTAACATCACAGTCAACCACAGTGTACCGTTATACGGCTCTTTTGATTCTGTTGCCTCAAGTTTTACTGTGATATAGTCCAGGGGTGTAGATATTGTAAGTGATAGGAACCCCTGGAATATCGAGGATGATGTAGGTTCCCCTAGGGCCCTAGTTATGCAAATTGCGCCTTGAAACCGATCGGTCAATAAGATGGCCGTCAGACAGCCATCTTGGATTTTGATAGTTTGTTATCGTTGTTCTAAAATTTCATGAGTAGGTTCCCCTAGGGCCCTAGTTGTGCTTATTGCATTTTGGGACCAATCGCTGAACAATATGACCGCTAGGCAGCCATCGTGGATTTTGATAGTTCAAGTTCACCGGGGCTAATCGTACAAACCGGGCTACGCTATTTACGCTCGTGGAAACGCTTCTTTTACTTAGAAAAATGTCGTCTGGGGGAACGTATGTGATAAATATTTGCTCGGCGTTCAACTCACGTTCAAGAATTCAAATATACAAGTTACCCACGGAACAATAGAGTTATTCACCAATGCGTAGAAGCAAAATTGATGTTTTATTGTATTATACTTTGCCCGGTATTTCGCGCACAGTCTAACCGGGCCCGGTATGCCATATCATGGTTGAAAAGTGTGATTTTTGTTATATATTTAAACATATATATATATAAACGAGAGACAGAGATAAAACGCGATTCATTTTATAAAATCATCACAGATTTCCACTATTAGGTGACTTTTTCTCGTTGAATGTTACTGTTATAACTATATTTTCCAAATTACGCATTTGTTATGGCATCTCAAATTTCATATGTAGGTTCACCTAATGCATATTGCATTTTGGGACTGAACGGTGACCAAGATGGCCGACAGGCCGCCATCTTGTATTTTGATAGTTGAAGATTGTTACCGCTATTTCTCAGAAAATACTGAAGTGATCTGTCTCAAATTTTATGTGTAGTATGTTTGAAAGCAGAGAAAAGATTCCTCTTTTCATTGTCTGAGCACCAAGATCTCTCTTGTTATTTATGTACAGTATTCACAAGCTATACACTGTAATGTAAATGTCATTTTCCATACTGCGTTTAGAAAAAGCCCCATTTAACAGAGTTTTGAAGAAAAAAAAGTACATTTTCAGAAATACTAGGTAATTGATGTTTTCCTGAATGGGAAATTGACACACAAGAGATGTGAGGAATTACTCAAGCAGTTCTGATGGGTTCCATGGGTTTCGAATTTTTTGTGATTTGATTTAAACCGGACTTTATTTTGCGTCCGAGGATATAACGACAGTGATAGTAACCCTTGGAGTATCGAGGATATAACGACAGTGATAGTAACCCCTGGAGTATCGAGGATATAACGACAGTGATAGTAACCCTTGGAGTATCGAGGATATAACGACAGTGATAGTAACCCCTGGAGTATCGAGGATATAATGACAGTGATAGTAACCACTGGAGTATCGAGGATATAACGACAGTGATAGTAACCCCTGGAGTATCGAGGATATAACGACAGTGATAGTAACCCCTGGAGTATCGAGGATATAACGACAGTGATAGTAACCCCTGGAGTATCGAGGATATAACAACAGTGATAGTAACCCCTGAATTATCAATGATATAATGACAGTGACAGTAACCCCTGGAGTATCGAGGATATAACGACAGTGATAGTAACCCCTGGAGTATCGAGGATATAACGACAGTGATAGTAACCCCTGGAGTATCGAGGATATAACGACAGTGATAGTAACCCCTGGAGTATCGAGGATATAACGACAGTGAAAGTAACCCCTGGAGTATCGAGGATATAACGACAGTGATAGTAACCCCTGGAGTATCGAGGATATAACGACAGTGATAATAACCCCTGGAGTACATTTGTATCGAGGATATAACGACAGTGAAAATAACCCCTGGAGTATCGAGGATATAACGACAGTGATTGTAACCCCTGGAGTATCGAGGATGTAACGACAGCGACAGTAACCCCTGGAGTATCGAGGATATAACGACAGTGATAGTAACCCCTGGAGTATCGAGGATATAATGACAGTGATAGTAACCCCTGGAGTATCGAGGATATAACGACAGTGACAGTAACCCTGGAGTATCGAGGATATAACGACAGTGATAGTAACCCCTGGAGTATCGAGGATATAACGACAGTGATAGTAACCCCTGGAGTATCGAGGATATAACGACAGTGATAGTAACCCCTGGAGTATCGAGGATATAACGACAGTGATAGTAACCCCTGGAGTATCGAGGATATAACGACAGTGATAGTAACCCCTGGAGTATCGAGGATATAACGACAGTGATAGTAACCCCTGGAGTATCGAGGATATAACGACAGTGATAGTAACCCCTGGAGTATCGAGGATATAACGACAGTGATAGTAACCCCTGGAGTATCGAGGATATAACGACAGTGATAGTAACCCCTGGAGTATCGAGGATATCACGACAGTGATAGTAACCCCTGGAGTATCGAGGATATAACGACAGTGATAGTAACCCCTGGAGTATCGAGGATATAACGACAGTGATAGTAACCCCTGGAGTACCGAGGATATAACGACAGTGATAGTAACCCCTGGAGTACCGAGGATATAACGACAGTGATAGTAACCCCTGGAGTACCGAGGATATAACGACAGTGATAGTAACCCCTGGAGTATCGAGGATATAACGACAGTGATAGTAACCCCTGGAGTATCGAGAATATAACGACAGTGACAGTAACCCCTGGAGTATCGAGGATGGTGTTTCCCAACTTTTGATCCGATTCCTTCTTATAGACAGCAGTTTTGTCATAATCAGAAGGCATCCAATTTGGTGCTCCATTATCTTCCTATACAGCATCCATCCAGGAAGTGTCATTGAAGTCAGTAATCGATTGTCAATTAAGCTAAGTAGGCTTGTGTTTGATACTTCATTTAAATTACCAGATATGACACAGCGTATTGTTTACTAAGCAAAGTTTCAACCTTTAAACAACCCTTTTTAATCTCCATTAATGTGCATAGTTAGATATCATAGCCCGCATCTGTATACTGTCTAGATTTAACGTGAAGGCTATGTGAATATTTTGGAATATTGCCAGAACTGATAGAGTGACACGTGTTGTGGGGACACGTGTTTTCTATACACATGTATACTGTTAAAGGATTCTCATACTTAGCTTCCGAAAGGTAAAATAAATTACGGGGAAACACGTGTATTAGCGGTATTATATTAAATGGGGAATTTCGGGATGACATGCTTCTCTGAAAAAGGCAGCTTAGTGAAACACTGCAGGGAAATAGTTTTGATGTTATAAATCAGGGTATGTATTAATTCTTTGTTTAATGTTGAGAAAATGTGACTGAGAGTTTAGTTATTTATTTACATTGAAAGTTTCATAATTTTGCTTAATATTTTGCATAAAAATTCTGGGATTTCCGAAAACTATCAATTATTATCAATATAGAGGATATAAATATATAGCTGAGGCTTACCAAATGCATTAATGTATGTCTCGTTTTAACTTGTTTTTAAATCATCATCATCATCAGGATATCATCATCATCATCGTATCACCATTTGGGCATGCACTGATTCCCATATACAATGTCCATGTATATCGGCCTGATGTTTTCTAGAAAAAATGGTTCCTTAACTGTATGATTTTTTTTTTAAATTTCATTGAAATGAAGTTAGAACTATAAGGTTATTATCGGATATGTATCTCCATGTTATAAAGATCTATTCAACGTAATATTTGGATAAACATCCATGGGTTACATGTATATAGTAAGCACAACAACTTTGTATAAAGGTGCAAGATATCCAACTTTGGCCTTTTTCGGTAATACTTGGTGTCAACTGAATTACTTCTCTATGTTATCTTTCATGTAATTTGCACTCTAACAAACTAGTGTAAAATATGTAATGTGTGAATATGGAAGCATATATGCATGTATGTTTCAAATCCATAAAAGTACCAACAGACTATTGAGATAAGAGGACATATTGGATGAAATAGAAATATAATGCATTTTGTTAACGGCTCCAGATCAATGTCTGACATTTTAAAAACTTTCGGGTAATATCGGAATCCCAAATCGGAAAAGACCGGAACAGCTCGGACATTTCCGAGCTATTTTCAACGTGTACACAAGCAAAAGCAATCTATATAGTGAATTATTTAATAACTTCTTGAATACGAACTTGACAAAAGTCGGTAAATATGGAATGTTTAAGATATGTAGAACACTTTAAATGTTTTTATTTTTTATGACAAGAGCAAGTCATAGACAATGCAACTCTAATATAGGACACGTTAAAAATGTCACGATTCCGACCGTGTTACGTCATTCTTTTGTTGACGTTGATATATGAGTCCTGATGTAGCGTTCGTAAGAAGTTTGGATGGTGTATATGAGTTCTCAAAACCTCGCATAAAATACGGGATATACTGTCTCCACTAAACCAATTATTTGCGTGAAAGGAGAATTTAAATGGAAAAATATAATGTTTCATTTGACACAGAAATTCTACCTTCATCTTGTATGAACGGATATTCTACCGTGACGCCAGTAAGATTAGAGATGGATAGAATATTACATAAGTATGAATTATTATTATTTGACACAGAAATTCTACCATCATCTGGTATGAAACGATATCCTACCGTGACGTCAGAATAGAGATGTTTATAAGTATGAAATAGTATGTATGTTAACAATCGGCACACCTCTAAAGCGCCACTCTCACGTGGCAAGATTCCCCATGTCCTCGGCACACCTCTAAAGCGCCACTCTCACGTGGCAAGATTCCCCATGTCCTCGGCACACCTCTAAAGCGCCACTCTCACGTGGCAAGATTCCCCATGTCCTCGGCACACCTCTAAAGCGCCACTCTCACGTGGCAAGATTCCCCATGTCCTCGGCACACCTCTAAAGCGCCACTCTCACGTGGCAAGATTCCCCATGTCCTCGGCACACCTCTAAAGCGCCACTCTCACGTGGCAAGATTCCCCATGTCCTCGGCACACCTCTAAAGCGCCACTCTCACGTGGCAAGATTCCCCATGTCCTCGGCACACCTCTAAAGCGCCACTCTCACGTGGCAAGATTCCCCATGTCCTCGGCACACCTCTAAAGCGCCACTCTCACGTGGCAAGATTCCCCATGTCCTCGGCACACCTCTAAAGCGCCACTCTCACGTGGCAAGATTCCCCATGTCCTCGGCACACCTCTAAAGCGCCACTCTCACGTGGCAAGATTCCCCATGTCCTCGGCACACCTCTAAAGCGCCACTCTCACGTGGCAAGATTCCCCATGTCCTCGGCACTACTTCATCTATCTCTAACATATATAAAGTGCACATTTTTAGCTCACCTGGCCCGAAGGGCCGGTGAGCTTATGTCATGGCGCGGCGTCCGTCGTCCGTCCGTCCGTCCGTCCGTCCGTCCGTCGTCCGTCCGTCCGTCGTCCGTCCGTCGTCCGTCCGTCAACATTTCCTTTAAATCGCTACTAGTCATAGAGTTCTGCATGGATTGTAACCAAACTTGGCCACAAACATCCTTGGGGGAGGGGGAACAGAACTTGTATAAATTTTGGCTCTGTCCCCCCCGGGGCAGGAGGGGCGGGGCCCAATAGGGGAAATAGAGGTAATTCCTATAAATCGCTACTTGTCCTAGAGTTCTGCATGGATTGTAACCAAATTTGGCCACAAACATCCTTGGGGGAGGGGGAACAGAACTTGTATAAATTTTGGCTCTGTCCCCCCCCCGGGGCAGGAGGGGCGGGGCCCAATAGGGGAAATAGAGGTAAATCCTATAAATCGCTACTTGTCCTAGAGTTCTGCATGGATTGTAACCAAATTTGACCACAAAAATCCTTGGGGGAGGGGAAACAGAACTTGTATAAATTTTGGCTCTGGTCCCCCAGGGGCAGGAGGGGCGGGGCCCAATAGGGGTAATAGAGGTAAATCCTCTAAATCGCTACTTGTCATAGAGCTCTGAATGGAATGTAACAAAATTTGGCCACAAACATCCTTTGGGGAAGGGGAACAGAACTTGTATAAATTTTGGCTCTGGTCCCCCGGGGGCAGGAGGGGCGGGGCCCAATAGGGGTAATAGAGGTAAATCCTTTAAATCGCTACTAGTCATAGAGTTCTGAATGGAATGTAACCAAATTTGGCCACAAGCATCCTTTGGGGAAGGGGAACAGAACTTGTATAAATTTTGACTCTGGCCCCCCGAGGGCAGGAGGGGTGGGGCCCAATAGGGGTAATAGAGGTAAATCCTATAAATCACTTCTTGTCCCAGAGTTTTGCTTGGATTGTGACCAAATTTGGCCATAAACATCCTTGGGGGAAGGGGAACAGAACTTGTATAGATTTTGGCTCTGACCCCCTGGGGGCGGGAGGGGTGGGGCCCAATAGGGGATTTAGAGGTTAATATTAAAATTCCTTCAGAAAAGAAACAATGAACCTGTATTCAGAACATTACTTCGCATTACAAACCAGGTGAGCGATACAGGCCCTCTGGGCCTCTTGTTTTAGTGGTGCTGGTCTGTGCATGTGTATAAATTTTAACGATATATAATATTACATATGTATGAAAGTATGCATTTCAGGTTAAATCCTCGCCAATTTTGTCAATGTATTCATGTATTCTATGCCCATTTCGCGCCAGCCTTTATGAAAATATAAATAGCCGATTGTTTGAAAATAGATTAATTGGGATATGGAAATTCAATTCTTTTTTTTCTGTTTTCTTTTTTGTCTAAAACCGTCCGCTTGCTTCTATTGCTTAAATGGACCTTGTCTGCCTTTAGTGTTGATAACCTCTTGTGCTCAAATCAGGTGTTTGTCTGCTGCATTTAAATAAACCTAATTACCTGCCATGTTCATAACTCTTTGACTATCAAGTTCGACAAAATCTTTTTCGCTAGTGTTGAATTGTTTAATTAAACATCGCTACCATTTTATATTATAGAAACAATTTTCAGTTTCTTGCTTTGCTTTTTAATTAGGTTTCTCTGCTACTTCAAAATACCTTTAGTACTGCTGATTGTCCTCAGGCATAAGTTACATGTAGGTTTGATGGGCCCAATTTCATGAACATTGAACATTCCATCTAAGTTAAAAACTCGTGAACTTAAAATTCGTCATAAAAAAAAGCATTAATAAGTTTTAATTTAGAAAAAATCTTCACACACGGAAATTCGGGGAAGTTGATCCTGCTTTGTTGACTATGCCGACAATATAAGTAAACTTAATTGTTCATTGAACTTGTTTACGGAGTAAATAATAAACATGGCCAATATTCAGTACATACTTGTCAGCTTTAAACATACCACAGAATTTTATATTTAATTACAGTAATAATATTTGAATTGTTTAATCTGTATTAGATCTCTTAATCCTCATGAATATGTTAATTGTATTATAATGTTAGGGGACGGAATAACTTGTGCCTGATCCTTTTATGTTTACAATCAAATATGTTAACAGTAAAATACTATTAAGTAATTATAAGAACATCGAATATTAGATTTTCATGCCATTAACTGACGGCAAAAGTGTGGTCAAAATTTCAAGCTATAAAGAGACCCGAAAACGGATTTAGTATATACATGTACTTGTATCAAACACGAAGTAACTATGCATTGAAAAGCTCTCGTGTCAACCAAGATCAGATGTGACCTTTCACAATGACCTGACAGTAATATTTCATATTCCAGGAGAAATGTTCCATGGAATTTGATTTTGTTTAACAGTTTTGTAAAGTTATTCTACAAAGACTAGTAAATAGGGCAGAAATGCACGTTAATGCTGTTACCAATTCTCGTGTTCATGTGATGTTGTTTATGTTACAGACCCCATTTATGTTCCAATAGAGTTCATTGCGGTCCCTACATTCGTGAAATGTGGGGACCGCAATGCACTCTGGAAGAGATTGAACATGTTCCTATTACACCACAAATGTCGTTTTTAGTAGTACATGCTGATTATCGACCCAAGGTTGCGTAGAAAACATAAAGATCACATTAGGAAATTAACCAACGTCGCCAATAGGTGGCGTTGATTGGTAGGCTAATAGCCCACGTCTCTATTAGGTGGCGCTGACCGATGGAGTAGCAACCGAAGTCTCCATCCAAATTGGTATGTAGACAGGACAACTGTAGATAACGATCATGTTAAACACACGCATCATTTGTCCCGTGATGTTTCCCGAACACTGCCCTCCTGCCATTTTCCACAATTATTCCACGACTAACACACTCGCCTTTACGTGTAACTGTTACGATGTATGTAAAACACATTGGTGTACATTGAGTGGGTTTATATAGGTACCTTGTCGGACTTCCCAAGGCTAATATACAGTATAGCATCTTCTTGTCGGACTTCCTTAAGGCTGTACTGTATATACAGTATAGCATCTTCTTGTCGGACTTCCCAAGGCTAATATACAGTATAGCATCTTCCCTCTCGAAGGCAGGTCGACTTCTCTTGGTGTACATTGAGTGGGTTTATATATAGGTACCTTGTCGGACTTCCCAAGGCTAATATACAGTATAGCATCTTCCCTCTCGAAGGCAGGTCGACTTCTCTTGGTGTACATTGAGTGGGTTTTATATAGGTACTCCTTGTCGGACTTCCCAAGGCTAATATACAGTATAGCATCTTCTTGTCGGACTTCCCAAGGCTAATATACAGTATAGCATCTTCTTGTCGGACTTCCCAAGGCTAATATACAGTATAGCATCTTCCCTCTCGAAGGCAGGTCGACTTCTCTTGGTGTACATTGTGAGTGGGTTAATATAGGTACCTTGTCGGACTTCCCAAGGCTAATATACAGTATAGCATCTTCCCTCTCGAAGGCAGGTCGACTTCTCCTTGGTGTACATTGAGTGGGTTTATATAGGTACCTTGTCGGACTTCCCAAGGCTAATATACAGTATAGCATCTTCCCTCTCGAAGGCAGGTCGACTTCTCTTGGTGTACATTGAGTGGGTTTATATAGGTACCTTGTCGGACTTCCCAAGGCTAATATACAGTATAGCATCTTCCCTCTCGAAGGCAGGTCGACTTCTCTTGGTGTACATTGAGTGGGTTTATATAGGTACCTTGTCGGACTTCCCAAGGCTAATATACAGTATAGCATCTTCCCTCTCGAAGGCAGGTCGACTTCTCTTGGTGTACATTGAGTGGGTTTATATAGGTACCTTGTCGGACTTCCCAAGGCTAATATACAGTATAGCATCTTCCCTCTCGAAGGCAGGTGTCGACTTCTCTTGGTGTACATTGAGTGGGTTTATATAGGTACCTTGTCGGACTTCCCAAGGCTAATATACAGTATAGCATCTTCTTGTCGGACTTCCCAAGGCTATATACAGTATAGCATCTTCCCTCTCGAAGGCAGGTCGACTTCTCTTGGTGTACATTGAGTGGGTTTATATAGTCCAGGTCGGACTTCCCAAGGCTAATATACAGTATAGCATCTTCTTGTCGGACTTCCCAAGGCTAATATACATTAGTTGGGATAGCATCTTTTGTCGGACTTCCCAAGGCTAATATACAGTATAAAGCATCTTCTTGTCGGACTTCCCCAAGGCTAATATACAGTATAGCATCTTCTTGTCGGACTTCCCAAGGCTAATATACAGTATAGCATCTTCTTGTCGGACTTCCCAAGGCTAATATACAGTATAGCATCTTCCCTCTCGAAGGCAGGTCGACTTCTCTTGGTGTACATTGAGTGGGTTTATATAGGTACCTTGGTCGGACTTCCCAAGGCTAATATACAGTATAGCATCTTCTTGTCGGACTTCCCAAGGCTAATATACAGTATAGCGATCTTCTTGTCGGACTTCCCAAGGCTAATATACAGTTATAGCATACTTCTTGTCGGACTTCCCAAGGCTAATATACAGTATAGCATTTCTTGGCGGACTTCCCAAGGTAATATACAGTATAGCATCTTCTTGTCGGACTTCCCAAGGGCTAATATACAGTATAGCATCTTCTGGTCGGACTTCCCAAGGCTAATATACAGTATAGCATCTTCTTGTCGGACTTCCCAAGGCTAATATACAGTATAGCATCTTCTTGTCGGACTTCCCAAGGCTAATATACAGTATAGCATCTTCTTGTCGGACTTCCCCATGCCAAGGCTAATATCTCCAATGCAGTATCAGTATCTTCTCTTGTTCGGACATTCCCAAGGCTAATATACAGTATAGGCATCTTCTTGTCGGACTTCCCAAGGCTAATATACAGTATAAGCATCTTCTTGTCGTCGGACTTCCCAAGGCTAATATACAGTATAGCATCTTCTTGTCGGACTTCCCCAAGGCTAATATACAGTATAGCATCTTCTTGTCGGACTCCCAAGGCTAATATACAGTGATAGCATCATTCATGTCGGACTTTCCCAAGGCTAATATACAGTATAGCATCTTCTTGTCGGACTTCCCACAAGGCTAATATACAGTATAGCATCTTCTAATTCTGGACTATGTCGCATCTTCTGACGCAAGGCTAATATACAGTATAGCTTGTCGACTTCCCAAGGCTAATATACAGTATAGAATCTTCCTCTGTCTCGAAGGCAGGTCGACTTCTCTTGGTGTACATTGAGTGGGTTTATATAGGTACCTTGTCGGGACTTCCCTAGGCTAATATACAGTATAGCATCTTCTTGTCGGACTTCCCAAGGCTAATATACAGTATAGCATCTTGTCGGACTTCCCAAGGCTAATATACGTATAGCATCTTCCTTGTCGGACTTGCCAAGGCTAATATACAGTGGGTATTTAGCATCTTCTTGTCGGACTTCCCAAGGCTAATATACAGTATAGCATCTTCTTGTCGGACTTCCCAAGGCTAATATACAGTATAGCATCTTCTTGTCGGACTTCCCAAGGCTAATATACAGTATAGCATCTTCTTGTCGGACTTGCCAAGGCTAATATACAGCATCTTCCCTCTCGACTTAACTTCTCTGTACTCCATTGGGCCTTGACAATGGGCAATTTGTAAGCGATTTGATTGTGCATTGAGTTGGTAAAACCAGTTTCTGGGACGATCAGCAAACGTAGGTGATTAGGGTTTTCACATTTTAATTTCTAGCAGACTTTTCTCAGTTATTTTCTTTCTTTAATAATCAATGTCGCTCGATCATGACGTTTACACTAAGTAGTAATCTTTTTCATTTTTTTTTTATTTTGCAGGCAAGGAAGTCGACCATTTAAAGCATTTTGATGCTCTTGAAGACCACTGAGAATCGGCATGCTGAATGACAAAGATGCCCGTCGCGCGCAGCTTGCCGCTATGTTACCACTTCCGACTCGCCTGCCTGACGGACGTCACGTGATGGTCAGTTATATGACTGGACACCAACTAACGGAAACGTATAATATAATTCAGGCATGCGCAGAGCAAAGTGATGGATTTGGACTCGATGAATTCCGAAATGAAGATGAGTTCCGAAATGAGGTGGGTGATTCGGACTGTTTTCGCGATTGTTAGTAAGGAATCGGGGACAATGTTGGCAGCCTTTATCTTGACCGTTAGTAAATTTTACCGAGGGTCAAGTGGCGCTGTTGACCCCTACATCCTGGTGCACCCCGTCGGAAAGGCGGAAAGGTATAGGACTTTTCTGTCTCCGGACCATCATAGAATTTTCTCAAAGACTAGGCTTTGATGCCATGTACATAGACACTTTCTGCAACAACGAGGCTATGATGAAGATATTAGGCATTGTCGGGGGATTCACTCGGGTGGGTTATCTCCCCCTAGGAGGGAAGCTGATGAACGGGATGGTTGTAGGGTCATATATATATTATATGTCGTTACTGACCAATACTCGTGACGACGGACAATGGGATCAAATAATGGAGGACAACAATGGAAACTGACCACAAGTCAGACGTAATGCACGTGTAGTTTTATAACTTTTATGTAAGGGAGACAATCGTGGTGGAAAGGGAGACAATCGCATTTGAAATCATCGTCATTATTTCTTTATGTGAGAACTTGGTGAAGCGTGACTGGAAATTGTGTGCACCGACATCGAACATTTAATTCTAACGTAGATTATATTGCATATTGTATATAGTAAATCTAGTATGATAATTTGAAGTATATGCTTGTTGTTTTGATAGCCATATTCAAACTTGTTTGGACATTTTAAAGATGCATGTTTCATGTTCCAACTTTGTCGAATGCAATTTTTATATGAATTATCTAAATTTAGTTATTTAAAAATGGTTTTTATTTTTATAAAGTTTTGGTTTGCATGCCACTGCGTGGTTTAGAGTTTTTTCCTGGTGAAAGCTGTCATTTTGTGTTAATGCCCGAATTCTTCTGCTAATTATATATATAATCTAATGCCTGTGTATACAAGCAATGCTGAATAATTCGGACTAATACAAGTGACATACATATACACGCGTTAGCGCTCCTCGGAAGATATGTACAATAGCTTCTGATATTCATAGCCGCTATGAAAATTAGAAAAATACATTTAATCTATATATTTACATTAGAATAATTTATTGAAATAAAAATCATTGAAAAGCTATTATATTATATTTAAAACTATGACACCCATATACGACGAGAAAGAGATTAATGGAACAGCTGGATGACAAAGTCGTTCCACAACGTCGCGTTTTCAAGCTTCCGCCTTCCGGTCGACCTATTTTTGCAAATGACAAAAGATAAACAAGAAATATAGTTAAAATAATATTTGGTTGACTTACTACAGTAAACGTTAGTTGATTCTATATCAAGAAACAACACGTTAGAGATTATGCATTAAAATATTGTGGGGATTATTTTTTTAGATATGAAACTGGCGTATTGTTTGAAATCAGCTGATCGATGCACGAGAATCGTTGTATTCATAGTGTATTCATAGTGTTTTCATAGGCAAATGTTTTGTTTTCGTCAGTTGGTTGGTTAATTTAGTGGCGAAACACTCAGAATGTAAATATACGTGATGCTGATAATTTTTGCGGGTCAATATTTAGCGTTTTCATTTCTTTGAGGCAAATTAGATTTTACGTATTCTTAATTTCCAGGTCAAGGGTATTATACATAATTTACACATTCTTGTTTAGATGTTTTCACTGATCCATTTTTACGACAGTATCAATGAAAAGTAAATTCGCGAAAATGTATCGACCAAACGATATTGTCATTCATTTAGAAATACCAAAGGGATGGTTGTTTTATCTTGGCATTTGAGTTTTGATGTTTTTGTTTATTTTTAGACTTTTTTAATTTTTATTTTTGTAATGTTATTATTATGTCACAATCTGTAACATCGTCGGATTCTCGTGGTTGGTTGCATTTCGTTACACTTATTAACAATCGGAGCACACCTCGGAGAAGTTTCCGGCAGTCTTCGGAAATACATGTATATATCCGAAGATTGACGGAAATTACTACGAAATGTCGCGATTGACTCATTAACTGTAGCATAGTAGCGTACGTAGTGCAATCAGTCGTGGGTCTTCATCGATGAATATGTAAATATAAGATTGTAAATATAAGATTGTTTGCGACTGTAAATGGCATATTCATGAGTGTTGATGTGTAATTGTAAGTTGTTTTATTATTTCCCTATCACTTGACACTCACAGAGAAGTGTAGCTGCGATGACGTAGCGCTGGACGACGGACGGACGATTTCTGACAGATGGTCGGGAATGTGGAGACTGTGTATGATTATTCGTTCTAAGATAAGTGAAGCCCGAGTTTCCTTTCACCCTAACACCAGACATGAACTCCGTCACAGATTCGTGTGGTCAGATTTCCTTGTACGTAACAAACAGTAGCATCTTTATTTAGTCAATATCATTATAATTCATTTATTAGGATTTTTTCCTTCCTTTCTATACGCTTACAGACAACAACATATATATGTATGCCGTAATACTAATAAACATGGGTGTAAGGGTTAGAGGAACCTCAGAACTACCTGAACATGTTGGCCGAGTGTGTTCTTACAAAGCCATTTTAAAGGCGGTCTGTAACTAATCACTCTATATTATCGGCAGTGCAGAGTGTGAATTAGCCTTACTACTAAAAAACACACTCTCTCTCCGTCATTACGTGTACATGTAGACACAGGCCAATTAGTCAATTCTCTGGTAATCGGCACAAGGCCAAGACTAATTGATGTTACGATGTTCGTCTTGTACACTCAAAAACGTGCAAAAAGGGGCGGTACCAAGCAGTTTGATTGACAGCTGGCGATCCGCCAATTCGAGACCTACATGCTCGAACTAAATATGTAAATGAGTTGACCGTATATATTAATTTCGTCCGTGGTTCTAATCAACATCTTAGGCTCTGGTGGTCAGTCTATGGGGAGATAATTTAGCGAAGAACTCTACTGAGAAAGTCTTATCAACACCTTAGGCTCTGGTGTTCAGTCTAGGGGGAGATAATTTAGTGAAGAACTCTGCTGAGAAAGTCTTATCAATATCGTAAGGTCTGGTGTCCAATCTACAGTTGATACATACTGTAATGTACTGTAGTTCCTAGAGTACAAAATAAAAGAAACATCCACGAACTTGCCAACAAACACGAATCAAACAGAACCCAACAAACGTGTATCATAAACAAACTCTTATTTTGTTTACATGTGTTACTGTTTTATAAGAGAGCAGGAGCCTTTGTTATTTCCGAACCCTTTCCTGTTGTTTTGTTTTCAACAGAACATTTGTTAACGTATACTGACGCTAACGTTATTTATTTTTTTACTAAATGGTTGTTACTCTGAAAAGGTGTATACGGCTAAGTTTTATACTCGAGCGTGTATGTGTGTGTGGGCATCACAGGGATTTTGTATGACTTGGCTTCACAAACTGACTGAATTATCGCTATATTGTTGATATCCATGTCAAGTTCCTGTGTATAGAAAACAATGTTATCCATCATTGATCTCATGTTTTATTACTTGTTACGTTGTTATATAAGTATGTTGTAAATATCATTTTAGTACATTTGTACTAATGTAAACCAACTTAATTTCACGTGCGTTTTATTGATATTTTAAAGATGCCCCACCACCGACAGAGCATTATTAAACGATACCCATCATCTGATCAGAACAATAGCTGATGTATAATCATGTAATCATGTTTATGTGTCTAACTTACACAAAATACATATAAAATAATTTATTTTGCATTTGGTGCACGCCCAATCAGTACTTATTTCCTTATAGAGCATTGTGCCATGGATTTTTTCGGGACGCAATTGATTATTTTTAATATTTTCATCGCGAATTAAAATAAGAAGCTCGAAATTGTTCATGGATATAATGGTGTAAGGTAACTGAAGAAAACATCTTATTCGTCTGCTCCTGATTTTGATAGAGAACAAATACCATTCGTCAGGGATGGAGTAGCCTATATTTAAAGATCACTAACTGTATAAATGTTTACATCACTGTTACGTCACTGTTACATTTGTAAATCACGAATATGTATCTCCGCGAAACAGTCATTAGTCATGAAAATGTTAAATAATTCGCCGCAAAATTAAGTTGGTTTGAACTAAGAACAGTAAATGAGTTGTACAGGGATAATTTGTATCTCACGCTTGAGCGATCGATGTTAGTAATGCTAGTGCGCCTTGTGAACTGATGGGTCGGGATGTCCGAGCCCCAGTGATGGCGAGGTTGTTTTTTGCTGCTGGTTACACATGTATACCTTCGATTTAACTGTATAGTTTTTGTTTTGTTACAATGTATATATTTTCCCCTTTATCTATCAAATGCCAATAACTGTAATATCAAAAAAAGACGGAATGAATACTCTACTAAATATGAAATAATGGGACTCAACCAATATTAACACGAGCGTTGTTCACATGCGTTTGGCTATTCTGATTTACGCAGAGTTACTTCCCTTCGTTTCACTCGCGCCATTACTCGATTGACAATCGGATCCTCTCGCGAGAATTTGTCCAGTAATTAAATCGGAAATGTGATATATTTCCAAAAGATTCGCCGGAAATCAGCTCCGCGATTGTACTGAAGGAGGTGAAGAAACTGATGGGAAGTTAACACGGATATATCAAAAAGATAGGAGTAGCTTAAACATTATACTTTAATATGACTGAAGGCAAGGACTTAAAGGGGCCTGCAGCAATATGTTTCAGTAATCACTTAATTATGCTATGTATAAAAGTGCTATTTATGGAAATAACGGAGCCGAAATTTTCTGTTTATTTTTCATTCATATATTCACACCACAGGTGTTCGTTTCTAATATAAGTATAAGTATAATACTGGGTCAAGGTCCCTATAACTCGGCCGGCCATATAACACTACCCAATTTCAGAAAAAGTGTGATTATTAACCAACCGTATAGGATATAATAATAGGGAATACTCTCAATCGACAGCCAGATAATTCATCTTTAATTTGGTATATGATAAAATATATATCATAAGCCGTATAAATGTCACTAGGTATCCAGAAACATCGGAAAACAGCCAGATTTCAACTGGTCGGACACTGTGGTGTCCTCCGATAAAACACGCCAGGGCTCTAATGGGTAGCTCAAAAACCATTGCATGTCAACACTTCAGCGTTATTAAGAATGAAAGTTTGGTAGAAAACAAACTTACCGGTTAGTAAATCCTTGGATAAATACCATCCATTTGCCTAACGTAGCCCTTTGAAATTTCCGATTGAAAATTTTATGTCTCTAGCCGCACATGTTAGTATGTGTGCAGTAGATTTGTTTTGTCGGCGTTGATTGGCTCTCGAAAATTAATTGACCAATCAACGCCGAGAAAACAAATGTACTACACACATATGAATATGACGGCTAGAGATACACATTTTTTCAATCGGAAATTTCAAAAGGCTGTATTGAGCAAATGGATGGTATATAGATAAACACTAACATACCGGTAAGTTTGTTTTTTTACCAAACTTTAATTCCTATGAAGCTGAAATGTTGACATGCAGTGGTTTTTGAGCTACCCATTAGAGCCCTGGCGTGTTTATCGGAGGACACCACAGTGTCCGACCAGTTGAAATCTGGCTGTTTTCCGATGTTTCTGGGATACCTAGTGAACATTTATACGGCATGATATATATTGTATCATATACCAAATTAAAGATAAATTATCTGGCTGTCGATTGAGAGTATTCCTATTATTATATCCTATACGGTTGGTTAATAATCATACTTTTTCTGAAATTGGGTAGTGTTATATATGGCCGGCCCGAGTTATAGACCTTGACCCAGTATTACACTTATACTTATATTAGAAACGAACACCTGTGTTCACACTCTATCTTTGTATCAAAACTCCCATTAGAGAAGGAAAGAAATTTTATTTTTTCGTAACAGATATTCCGTTTTTGGCCAGCTGATTACACTGGAAGTGGTCTATCAATTGAACGCTTGCAAATAAAGAGTAAATGCATAGCGCACTGAGCTTCTGCCTGATGAAGATTATATTAGTCGGATCATAAAAGCGTTCGAATGCTTGATTATATAATGAGCTGACTTCAATGCACCGCATCCACGCTGATGGGATATTTTACAGTGGCCGCAGGATATTTTAACTGCTTTAAATAGCTTTTAATTTTCAAAGTGTTGTTATTATTATTTAAAAAATAATAAAAAATTGTTTAATTACTCCAGTGCTGCATTTGCATTAGTTAAATATGTATTTACTTCGCTCTTATGATAAGTCAATTTATTTCTGTAACTCAAGCCACGTGAAATTATTCATGTTCACAGTGTAGATAATGAAAATAACGTAAACAAAGCCGTTATTTCATTAGATATTTACGTTACAGCATGTTTATATGTGTAATATACTTGTACAATAAACAAATTTATCTCCCAAAACAAAATTGTGTCTTGGTATTCTTTTACATTAAGCAGATATGGACGACTTTACGACATTTCCGCTTTCAATATACTCTGGTCATAATCAGTGCTTCACGTACTAAAGTTAAGTGAAAGTTTACTGACCACTGGTTCGATGTTTTTTCTCCGGCTACTCCGACATTCCTTCGCCAACTAACCCGTGATGACACGTCCTTAATATGACCCTTTGCTGTTAATAGACGTTCTAATTTAATAAACCAAAACCCATTTTGTTACACAAGTAAATTATTTATCTGGGGATAAATCTAAAACGACAAGTACTTAAAATTGGCATGGGATCGAGTGCGTATGTTTTAAGAAAAGCAAAAAAGTTGAGTGAAAGATAATAGACAGAGTGAAACTACGAGAAATGGCCCTTACCTGATAAATCTGAATGTATTTAAAAGCTGCGTTTGTTTGTATAAATCAAATCAAATGGCTGTTGATATGTATTATCCCCCGTAATAGGGGTAAATCCTATAAATCGCTACTTGTCCTGGAGTTCTGCATGGATTGTAAACAAATTTGGCCACAAACATCCTTGGGGGAAGGGGAACAGAACTTGTATCAATTTTGGCTCTGACCCCCCAGGGGCAGGAGGGGCGGGACCAAATAGGGGAAATAGAGGTAAATCCTATAAATCGCTACTTGTCCTAGAGTTCTGCATGGATTGTAACCAA
Source organism: Argopecten irradians (assembly GCF_041381155.1). Lineage (NCBI taxonomy): Eukaryota > Metazoa > Mollusca > Bivalvia > Pectinida > Pectinidae > Argopecten > Argopecten irradians. Next base: position 4,194,354 of record NC_091148.1, on the reverse strand, counting down.
ATTTGGCCACAAACATCTTTGAGGAAACGGGAACAGAAGGGGAAGGGGAACTGAACTTGTATAAATTTTGGCTCTGACCCCCGGGGCAGGAAGGGTGGGGCCCTATAGGGGAATTAGAAATAAATATTCAAATTCCTTCAGAAAAGAAACAATGAACCTGTATTCAGAACATTACTTGGCATTACAAACCAGGTGAGCGATACAGGCCCTCTCGGCCTCTTGTACGTCATATTTCAACAGCAGGCTTATTATGTTGCTTGTGTTCAAAACTTTAGTGTGCATCACACGATATGAATGCCAATATTTCTTGTTTAAGTACAAATGTAAATCTATGGTAATACAGAGGATAAGTAAATGACAAATGCAAACAAATAGATCTTAGTCATTCTTAAACAACTTGTTACATCAAAGTTTCACCAATATCACCTTATTTAGGTCTCCTGCACGGAGACTTGTACTATAAATGTATAGTAAATGACCTTGATCTACATGACAGACTCAAAAAAGTTAATACAGTAAACTTAACCTCAACATTTTGAAGTTAAAAGTTGTTAGCATGTCCTATCAGAGGGGGGTAAGAGCCAAAAGTTCTGTTTCCCTTCCCCCAATGATGTTTGTGGCCAAATTTTCAAATTTGGCCACAATCCATGCAAAACTCTAGGACAAGTAGCGATTTATAGGATTTTCCTCTAATTCCGCCCCTCCTGCCCCCGGGGGGTCAGAGCCAAAATTTATACAAGTTCTGTTCCCTTTCACCCAAGGATGTTTGTATCCAAATTTGGTTACAATCCATGCAGAACTCTAGGACAAGTAGCGATTTATAGGATTTAACCTCTATTTCCCCTATTGGGCCCGCCCCTCCTGCCCCCGGAGGGGTCAAAGCCAAAATTTATACAAGTTCTGTTCCCGTTTCCTCAAAGATGTTTGTGGTCAAATTTGGTTACAATTCATGCAGAACTCTAGGACAAGTAGCGATTTATAGGATTTAACCTCTATTTCCCCTATTGGGCCCGCCCCTCCTGCCTCGGGGGGTCAGAGCCAAAATTTATACAAGTTCTGTTCCCTTTCACCCAAGGATGTCTGTAGCTAAATTTGGTTACAATCCATGCAGAACTATGACTAGTAGCGATTTAAAGGAAATGTGGACGGACGGACGGACGACGGACGTCGCGCCATGACATAAGCTCACTGGCCCTGCGGGCCAGGTGAGCTAAAAATATAAAACGAAAATCATATTTTTTCTCATTGATTTTTGATTATTGTAATAGTTGTACTTAAATAAAAGTCAGAATGGCATTCATATCGTAAGATGGATACTATATTAAAGCTTTGGACACAAACAACATTAAAAGCTTGTAGTTGCATGGGGTATAAAAATTATAAAATGACAATCATACTTTTTCAGATAATCCTAATAATATTTTTTTCTCATTTATTTTTGTTTGAAAGAGACTTTTTCCCCAGTTCTCCTTTACTCCTTGCTCCATGATCATGACACAATCTTAGACTTAAGCTTACGAATTAGCCAGACTGAAATGATGTAACGTTTGGTAACATCATCCTTGATTGGCTAATTAATTAAGTCTAAACTATTGACGTACAGTTTTGGACTTAATATTGTTTTATGATCCAATCCTGACCCCAAGATCCTGTTACGGTCATAAGTCTGAAACAGTCACATGTTCACACTTAATTAGCCAATCAAGACGGCGTTACAAAAACGGCCATTGGTCTGAAACAGTAATAAGTTCACACTTAATTAGCCAATCACAGATGGCGTTACAAAAAGTTACACTACTTTTTATTGACTAAGCAAAATCTTAGGTCTAAGGGTGCTTCATGATCAGGATCCTGGGGTTTGACCACTTGTCCGAAATGCTTTTGCTCTCCATTTAATTCATCTTGGATTCTTGTAATCTTTCCTATTTGTTGGTCCAATTTATCGATGTGTGTTGTTTCATGATCTGGATCCCGAGGTTTGACTTCTTGCCCGAATTGATGTTGCTGTCTTTTTAACTCATTTTGAATTCTTCTAGTCTTTCTTTTCCGTTGCTTCTTTTTATCGATGAGTGTTGATTCATGATCATGATCCTGGGGTTCGACTTCTTGCCCGCAATACTTTTGCTGTCTTTTTAACTCATCTTGAATTCTTGTTATCATTCTTTTCTGTTGCTTGAGTTTATCGATGAGTGCCTTTCGATCCATGTCGACGTGTCTCGATTTCTTTTCTATGTAATCAATATCGGTTACAGGACTGTTTTCAAGCTGACGTAATTTTTCGTCTTGACGTCTTTTTCTTCCATCCAACATGTGCCTTACCTTTGAACATGGTTGACATCTTGCACCCTGTACTAAAAACTTGCATACAATGTGACGAATCGTGGAAGAGTAGGCGACAACCCCCTTCACTGCTTTAAAGTCTCCTTCTCTATAGGCTGTGGTATCTCCTGCGTTATTTTTTATATGATCTCCAATTTCTACCATGCTTTGGAAGCACTCATCCGGACTTCCTATACAAACACTATAGTCATTCAGTTTTCCCAAAAGAGCAGTTACTTTCATCGGAGTATCGAACACATCTGGAAGTCCAATCCAAAATTCGTGATCTCTGGATAACTCAATCTGATGAACGAAAAGTCTAGCCTTTAAATTTCGACCTATTGTCACTGACAACTTCACTGTAGGTTGACTGACGGAAGGGTAGAGTTCCAGTATTTGAATATTCTCCGAACAGGAGTTCATTTGGTATGGGAAAGTCACAACACTTGATAATGCTGATCGGAAGCCGTCATAAAACGACAAGGTATCCATAGTTTCACAAACGTCTTCCAAAGTATCCGATTCATTTTCAAGTCTCTTAGGAATACCGTATCCGGGTTCAGTTTTTGTCACAGTGGTGGCAGCGGTGGGATCACTACCAGGTCCAGAGCACAACAGTTTATGATCCTGCTGCTGATGACCATCTTCTACAACTTTTTCCTCAAATAAAGGACTAATGTTCTCTTGCTTGATACTGGGCATAGAGTCACCACAAGTATAGGATTCATTTTGTTCGAGTATTCTGTACTTACATTTCTTTGGGGGAATGCCAATACGCTTTCTGCGTGAAATGTAACCGTCCATGTTTAAATTGTGTCTGAAAAAAGATGATATAAAAATAAAATTTAAGTTAAAAATACAATGTTAAACTGTTAAAAATATATGTACAGTGAAATGCGTTCGTTCAAACCACAAATCACGTGAATAGTTTCAACCAGTCGTATGCGCGTTCATCGGCTCCGGAATAGCATCAGTCAAACTGTGGGCGGAGTTTAGTAACAGCGATAATCTAACTGAGGGCGGGGTTTACCTGTTATAGTTGTTACACAATTAATACCGCAACAATTTGGCACACAAAATCGTAAAATAAAATACATGCATGTATATATTCATGACCTACATGTACAAAATATACAAAGCCACATGTACAGTCACAGGTTAAAGTGAGTGTAAATTTGGTATTTCAGTATCTCAACTTTACAATACTATTTTATTTGAAATCACATGAGCTAGAGTCGTTACTTAATACATGTACATGTATATTCCAAACGTCAAATTATTCTTTCTTGAACTACAATAGAGTGTTTTAGCAGAACTTATCATAGGTTTGAATAGAAATTTACATGCATACTTTTAAAAATTACTATTACAATTCAAACAACTATAACAATTAGAGGTGGGATGTCTGCTTCCACATGAAACATCTCCATAAGGCAAAAAAAAAATGTCTGTTTAGGTTACAAGACCTACCCTAGTTTTTTAGCCATGACCCTATTATTTTCTGTATCTAAAATGATACTACTATATATATATAGTTTTACTCAATCAGAGCTAGTGCGCTGTTTATATCTTCTTTCTTAGTCAAATCTCCAATAAAAAAAATCCCTACCTACTGACCCCATGTAACCATAACCAGTCATATTTTTTGGCCTCATATATACGAAGCTATCAAGTTATAGTGTTGTAGTCTTTCGATGGTTATATGGTACGATTGAATTAAAAAACATGTTTGAAACCTTTTTATCGCCAAGTGTATGCTAACAAAGCTTTGGTAAAAAGGTGTGACCAAGTCAAATCAGTAGATTTCTTTGAAGTCAACATTGTTTGCGCTACACCACATGCGTCTAACCTATTGAGGCAACTTCCCAGAGTTTTCATTGGCTGTCGTAACAAAATGTTACAACATTTGAGGGAGGAGTCTAATCCGGACACTTGAACGCAGTTCACTTTATCAGGGGTTTCAGTATCAGGTGGTACCGCCTGATTTGTGTTAAATTTCATTAGATACCATACAGATAGTATAGAAAGGCACCCCTTGAAAGGTGCAATTGTACAGCCTCTCTTGAAAGATAATGAAGCCCCTGATGTATACCATATTTACAACATTTACATTTTACATTGTAGATACAGCTGAGCTCAGTTAAAAACTTAAAGAGCATGAAGGTATATTTTTATGTATCGACTTAATTAGCAAAATGAATTCTATTATTATAAGATATTGATTCACGTCATTAACAATACCAAGGATTTATAAGTGATAAGGATTTGTCGCTGTCTGTTTCCACTTTTTAAACACCATGCAAGCCACTAATACACGTAACAGCTACTTGTCTTATTGAATCAAATGAAACACCAATGTAAATATCAGTGGACTTCTAATCCTTGCTTTCTGGACGGAAGATTTAGAATGAAATACAATTTCATGTAATGACAGCCCTCTTCAGAAAGTAAGACGCAAGGACTAATATGAGAAGGATAAGTCACATGGGATTTTGGACAAGTACGGCACATGCCCATTGTGTTTGTGCTCTGACCGTGACGCTGGACGACGACTGATTTTCCTTTGATATCCGACGGCGCAGCTTTTGATGTAGCTGCAGGTACGAGGGTTATCGGCTTACTTTCTGAAGCGTGCTGTCATTTTATGAGCTGTCGTATTTTTTAACGAAAAATTGAAGACATTTCTTCTAAGTCTCCCGTCTTTAAAGCAAGTAATAAACGTTGTGAAATTTAATTAACTTTACATCGGAGTTTCGTTTGACTCGATAGGACAAGTATTTGTTGAGAAAATGGGTTTCTTTTTCCGGTGCATAGGCGTCTTGCGTGGTGTTCAGTAGTGTAAAGAAACAGTGACGAATCCTTCTCACACATAAATTCTGCCTACATCAAAGGCTGCGCCGGCGGATATCAGTCGGCGTCTAACGTCACGGTCAGTGCACAAACACAAATGCACTCGCGACGTATTCGTCCCCAAGTGAGTAGGCATAACCTTCTCACTTATAAATCCTTCACAACACAGAGAATTTGACTACATGTATTGTAAAGACCAGCATAGTTTTACTTTCTTAAAGGGGCTGGTCACCATTACAAGAAAAAAGTGTTTCGAGCATTCAATGACTTACAACATTTTAAACTCATAGTGCTAGGATATATACTTGTCTGTAACCTTTCATATTACATTTACATTTATCTCACATCATATGAACAATGTCGTAATTAATTTAGTTTTAAACTTGTGTTTTATTTCACTTGATAAGGCAACTTTTTGTCACGAGTTTTAATTTAGGTAACGTTACACATTTCAAATTGAATGGTCACTGTTGTTTATGCTTTCACCTCATGGACATGTACAGCTAATATACATGTAGTACGCCAGGCCCTTTAGATAATCTATTTATATGTAGGCTATGTAAAAACAAATATAACATAATCTATGCACATCGATTGATTACTAAAATGTTGACAAAATGTCCAGTATCCTTTTACCAAAACTATCTCAGTTATACTTACTTTGAATGGTTTGTATTGTTTACACACAGTCATGCGTTGAGGAAGTATACATGCACTCCTACGTTGGATGATGGCGTTTCGTTCCACTTGGCTGGATGAATGAAGGGAAATAACTCTGACAGAACAAGGTGTCTCAAGGATCATATATAGCTTTATCACAGAGCGCTCTAAGGCCATTTTTATAGACGTTTTATACATTTAGTAGGTCTACATCAAAAGTGGCATGATGGTTTACTTTTGTATCTGTTCACTTTTTATTACACTTTAAATCCTTTATGTGTTTTTTTTCTGGGTATATACCATTATTTGTAATATTATTACTATTATTATGACTTTTTTGGTAAGGTAGTAGGCCTTTAATTATCCCATATATGGTGCATACAGCACAGTTCATATTTTCTTTCATTTTAAACTATAATTTATTAGTGCTTCTAACTAATGCTACATTAGCATATATATGTCATTTTTTTATTTGTACTTTTAACATTAGCATATATATGTCATTTTTTTATTTGTACTTTAAACCGATTTTATTGCGATATTTCATATACAATGGGATTGGGCATTGTGCACAAGTTTTCCAACTAAAATGAAGCACTCTCCCTACAGAACTCTAATTACAAACATAACAAGGAGCACAAAATGGCATTAACATAAATTATTTGAAATGATTTTAGAGAGATTTACATACCAGGGCCAGGGCGTAAGAAGCGAGGGGGGGGGCAAAACATGTCTTTTTGCCCCCCCCCCCCCCATTTCGCCGACTGAAATGTTCTAAAAATGCATATATCAAAGAAAAAAAAAGGGTCCTCCTGCACATTTTTCGTACTTCACACTAAAAAATATTGCGCTGCGCGACGCATTTCCTAAAACGTTCAAGCACATAATGTTCAAACCTTTGATAGAAGAAATTCAATACACATGAAATACACTAAAATAGTCCATTTAGGGATTCTACGTACTACATTTGTATTTTAAAAAAATGTCTCTTAAAAGATTACTTTGTTTATATATCTTAGCAAGACAATTAATTCATTATTATTTTGAGTTACAAAACAATGCGCCGATGGTGTGAAGCTGGTATGTTCAGATCGAGCAGGGTTGCCAATGATATGACGACACAATTATCACAATTATCATTTCTAAATGCCGGGTACTTTAAATCGAAAAATTACCATGGTAAGAACGCTTTAAAATCATTAAAATACATCGTGAAACTCATTTCAGCCATTCTAAATCGTAATTTTTTTCACGGCGGATACCCCCGGACCTCCAAAACACCAAAATCTCACGCCTTCGGGCGCTCTCAAATTCATCAAAATGCATCGGAAACTCATCTTAGCCATTATAAATTGTAATATTTTTCCCCGGGGGGGGGGGGAGACCCCCGAAACCCCCAAGCACCAAAATCTCGCGCTTTCGGGCGCTCGTAAAATCATCAAAATACATTCTAAACTCATCTCAGCCATTCTAAATCGTAATATTTTTCCCGGTGTCGACCCCCACATCCCAAAATCTCGCGCCTTCGGCGCTCACACGCTAATTTGGCCAATTTGCGTATTCGTCAATTTCCTTTTAGCGACCCCACTGTCTATAAATGTGTACAAGGATTATATTTAATGATATATGAAAAAAAGTATATAAAGTATATATGGTTGTGTGTTGAATTAATCTCCTCCTGTAGGTGCGGTGCAGGGGGGGGGGGGGGTTACAAAATATTCAGGACCTTTGCCCCCCCCCCCCCCCCCCCCCCATTACGTTTCATCTTCCTACGCCACTGCATACGGGGTATGTATATAATTTCTGTATATGTAATCACTTCCGATCCGGAATGTTATATGGTTCTAATATGCAACGTTAAAAAAGCTTCTCATATTTTGTTGCTGTATTTGTTTGTCATTTTACTTACAATGTACCTTCCGCTGGTACATGTACATGAATACAGTGTTACCAAGAAGTTTTGTACTTAGGCATTGATGTCACTATTTTTCAACTTGGAGGTTTTTGGGGAAATTTTGTGAATCCGCGTAGCAAACAAAACTTCTGAAATGTAGTGGAGCTTTATGCAAATATCCCCATTTTTCAGATTTTCTGGGGGTCAAGAAAAACACTTTCCCAGATTTTAATTTGTGGCAACTCTTTTTCTGGTATAAAACAAAGTCAGAACTGTATGAAAAACAAAGAAAAAATTCTGTTGCAATGATTTTGTGGTAAAATCCTACCTTTACTGGACTAATGAGATCACAGGGGGAACTGGATTAGGGTAACTGCAGTTACCTGTATCAAACATGACAGCGATACAAAAATATGAGGAAATTGTACTGTCTGTTCACAGAATATATAGTAATTCTCTGGCATAACCGCAGCGGTAGTTTACAAAATGTCGGTCAATTTTAGCCGAGAAATTGACAACATTAGATTCAAATACATCTATATGATTAAATTATGGTGATAAAGATAAAAACTTGACGTCTACAGCTAGAATAACATCCCCTACTAACATCCAGGTATGTGTCAAAGCCGCATTATCGGAATAATTTTTGACCAGACATAATCAATGGTCGGTCGTACCTGATTTGTTTCCCAAACCTTTATAGAGGGACCATGCAGTAGCAGAAATGTGAGTCAGAAGGTGATATCTTTTCCGTTACAACAGTAGCTAAACCGCCATAGATTATGTCTTGTAGTAAGTAATATCAGCAGAATTTGAAGGGTAACTACAGTTACCCTAATCTGGTTCCCCTCTGGAGATGGATACAGTCAACACTACATGCCCACTGTTGTTGTAGGTACAATATAAAAAAGACAATTACATTTTTTTACTCATTTTTATTCAGCTATCTCCCCCAGACAAACCCCCTGAAAATATATTTTTGAGAAACGAAGTCCTTGCTGCAACAGATTTTTTCCTCACTATTTCTTTCTTCCCTTTTCGCTTTGAGTTTGAAAAGTCACTTTTTCCGTCTAGTTTTCTTTTCTTATTTAACATGAGGTCCTCCTCTGTGTCTTTCTGTGTGATAACAAATGTTTTTTCGTCTGTTTTTTCTTCTTTGCCTCCATCTACAGGTTTGCCCTGTTTCCTTTTCCGTTCACGGATGTGCTCCTTGACCTGGTGACCTTCAGCGTTTCGGATATGGAACTGGGCCTGTCGTTTGACCTGCGATATCTCTGTCCTCATTCTCTGTTTACGAACCTCTTTCTCATACGCAAGTCTTTCGTTCAGATGAGCCCACTTAAATCTGTGAAAGAAAATATGTTTTAAATAATCTAATAGAAAATATAAGAATTATATGTATAGGTCATTAAACAGTGGGGCAAAGAAATAATTCCATCAGTGAGGAGAGAAAAATACTGTCAAATTTTAAAGTCAGTCTGGTAAATATCTTCAATACTCAAGGGGTTACTATCACTGTAGTTATGTGGATATTCTGACAGTGATAGTAACCCCTTGAATTTTGAGGATATCTGATAAAGCTTTGTAAATTTAGATGATATTTTTGTCCAGACTGTTGGAAATACTTTTTAGCCTCATATATAGTTTACTTAAAATTAGCCTTGTAATTCCGCTCCCCTACAATGCTGTATGATATGCTCCGATACCAGATCTAACAATGTTATCTGTTTAGTGTCACTTTAGTAGCCAATCAGGTGTTGCCTATGAATCTTGACTGAGGTCAGCCCTTGGCCTAGAATCGGAATATCTTAGGACTTTCTCTTAGCCATTTATACTTCTGTGAGAATCTGCAACCACACCAAAGACTTTATAGGCGGCATGCTGACAGCTAACCATAGGGGTCATGCTGAGGTGACTCCTAGCAGTCGGAAAGTTGTTAGACCGTATATTGGAGTGTATATGTATTGAAGTGCATCAGTGGAGGGAAATAACAAGTCTAATTTTAATTATATTGTTGCCCTGGCCCATATACGCTACTTCCGAGTAACCTGTACCTACAGGCCTATGTTTGTAACTACTTCCGAGTAATCTGTACCTACAGGCCTATGTTTGTAACTACTTCCCAGTAATCTGTACCTACAGGCCTATGTTTGTAACTACTTCCCAGTAATCTGTACCTACAGGCCTATGTTTGTAACTACTTCCCAGTAATCTGTACCTACAGGCCTATGTTTGTAACTACTTCCCAGTAATCTGTACCTACAGGCCTATGTTTGTAACTACTTCCCAGTAATCTGTACCTACAGGCCTATGTTTGTAACTACTTCCCAGTAATCTGTACCTACAGGCCTATGTTTGTAACTACTTCCTAGTAATCTGTACCTACAGGCCTATGTTTGTAACTACTTCCGAGTAATCTGTACCTACAGGCCTATGTTTGTAACTACTTCCCAGTAATCTGTACCTACAGGCCTATGTTTGTAACTACTTCCCAGTAATCTGTACCTACAGGCCTATGTTTGTAACTACTTCCCAGTAATCTGTACTTACAGGCCTATGTTTGTAACTAGTGTTGGGAATCGGTTGTAAAATGGTTATCGATCATCGGTTTAGGACAATTTACTAATTATCGATTTTATAATCGGATACTATTTATAGAAAGCTCTCCTATATTTATATATTTCACCTTTTAGTTTTTCTGAAGAATTTTAAAAAGATATCCACTGAACGAACAGTCATGAAGAAGTATTTTTTTAATTCAAATTCTTGAGTATCTATGATGTTTAAAATATTTTGATGTGATTTTGCCCTGATATATATATCATAATAAAGGTTCAGAACAGTATAAGATAAGCATGAGTTATCTCCCATTTTAAATAATCGATTATTACCTTTCATAATCGATAGTCTTTGGAAACTCCAACTATTGTAACTACTTCCATAATCTGTACTACAGGCCTATGTTGTAACTACTTCCAGTAATCTGTACCTACAGCCTATGTTTGTAACTACTTCCCAGTAATCTGTACCTACAGCCATGTTTGTAACTACTTCAGTAATCTGTACCTACAGGCCTATGTTTGTAACTACTTCCCAGTAATCTGTACCTACAGGCCTATGTTTGTAACTACTTCCCAGTAATCTGTACCTACAGGCCTATGTTTGTAACTACTTCCAGTAATCTGTACCTACAGGCCTATGTTTGTAACTACTTCCAGTAATCTGTACCTACAGGCCTATGTTTGTAACTACTTCCCAGTAATCTGTACCTACAGGCCTATGTTTGTAACTACTTCCCAGTAATCTGTACCTACAGGCCTATACTTATAGTTTTGTAACTACTTCCTCTTCCAGTAATCTGTACCTACAGGCCTATGTTTGTAACTACTTCCCAGTAATCTGTACCTACAGGCCTATGTTTGTAACTACTTCCCAGTAATCTGTACCTACAGGCCTATGTTTGTAACTACTTCCCAGTAATCTGTACCTACAGGCCTATGTTTGTAACTACTTCCCAGTAATCTGTACCTACAGGCCTATGTTTGTAACTACTTCCCAGTAATCTGTACCTACAGGCCTATGTTTGTAACTACTTCCCAGTAATCTGTACCTACAGGCCTATGTTTGTAACTACTTCCAGTAATCTGTACCTACAGGCCTATGTTTGTAACTACTTCCCAGTAATCTGTACCTACAGGCCTATGTTTGTAACTACTTCCCAGTAATCTGTACCTACAGGCCTATGTTTGTAACTACTTCCCAGTAATCTGTACCTACAGGCCTATGTTTGTAACTACTTCCCAGTAATCTGTACCTACAGGCCTATGTTTGTAACTACTTCCCAGTAATCTGTACCTACAGGCCTATGTTTGTAACTACTTCCCAGTAATCTGTACCTACAGGCCTATGTTTGTAACTACTTCCCAGTAATCTGTACCTACAGGCCTATGTTTGGTAACTACTTCCCAGTAATCTGTACCTACAGGCCTATGTTTGTAACTACTTCCCAGTAATCTGTACCTACAGGCCTATGTTTGTAACTACTTCCCAGTAATCTGTACCTACAGGCCTATGTTTGTAACTACTTCCAGTAATCTGTACCTACAGGCCTATGTTTGTAACTACTTCCCAGTAATCTGTACCTACAGGCCTATGTTTGTAACTACTTCCCAGTAATCTGTACCTACAGGCCTATGTTTGTAACTACTTCCCAGTAATCTGTACCTACAGGCCTATGTTTGTAACTACTTCCCAGTAATCTGTACCTACAGGCCTATGTTTGTAACTACTTCCCAGTAATCTGTACCTACAGGCCTATGTTTGTAACTACTTCCCAGTAATCTGTACCTACAGGCCTATGTTTGTAACTACTTCCCAGTAATCTGTACCTACAGGCCTATGTTTGTAACTACTTCCCAGTAATCTGTACCTACAGGCCTATGTTTGTAACTACTTCCCAGTAATCTGTACCTACAGGCCTATGTTTGTAACTACTTCCCAGTAATCTGTACCTACAGGCCTATGTTTGTAACTACTTCCCAGTATCTTCCTACAGGCCTATGTTTGTAACTACTTCCAGTAATCTGTACCTACAGGCCTATGTTTGTAACTACTTCCCAGTAATCTGTACCTACAGGCCTATGTTTGTAACTACTTCCCAGTAATCTGTACCTACAGGCCTATGTTTGTAACTACTTCCCAGTAATCTGTACCTACAGGCCTATGTTTGTAACTACTTCCCAGTAATCTGTACCTACAGGCCTATGTTTGTAACTACTTCCCAGTAATCTGTACCTACAGGCCTATGTTTGTAACTACTTCCCAGTAATCTGTACCTACAGGCCTATGTTTGTAACTACTTCCCCAGTAATCTGTACCTACAGGCCTATGTTTGTAACTACTTCCCAGTAATCTGTACCTACAGGCCTATGTTTGTAACTACTTCCCAGTAATCTGTACCTACAGGCCTATGTTTGTAACTACTTCCCAGTAATCTGTACCTACAGGCCTATGTTTGTAACTACTTCCCAGTAATCTGTACCTACAGGCCTATGTTTGTAACTACTTCCCAGTAATCTGTACCTACAGGCCTATGTTTGTAACTACTTCCCAGTAATCTGTACCTACAGGCCTATGTTTGTAACTACTTCCCAGTAATCTGTACCTACAGGCCTATGTTTGTAACTACTTCCCAGTAATCTGTACCTACAGGCCTATGTTTGTAACTACTTCCCAGTAATCTGTACCTACAGGCCTATGTTTGTAACTACTTCCCAGTAATCTGTACCTACAGGCCTATGTTTGTAACTACTTCCCAGTAATCTGTACCTACAGGCCTATGTTTGTAACTACTTCCCAGTAATCTGTACCTACAGGCCTATGTTTGTAACTACTTCCCAGTAATCTGTACCTACAGGCCTATGTTTGTAACTACTTCCAGTAATCTGTACCTACAGGCCTATGTTTGTAACTACTTCCCAGTAATCTGTACCTACAGGCCTATGTTTGTAACTACTTCCCAGTAATCTGTACCTACAGGCCTATGTTTGTAACTACTTCCCAGTAATCTGTACCTACAGGCCTATGTTTGTAAACTACTTCCCAGTAATCTGTACCTACAGGCCTATGTTTGTAACTACTTCCCAGTAATCTGTACCTACAGGCCTATGTTTGTAACTACTTCCCAGTAATCTGTACCTACAGGCCTATGTTTGTAACTACTTCCCAGTAATCTGTACCTACAGGCCTATGTTTGTAACTACTTCCCAGTAATCTGTACCTACAGGCCTATGTTTGTAACTACTTCCCAGTAATCTGTACCTACAGGCCTATGTTTGTAACTACTTCCCAGTAATCTGTACCTACAGGCCTATGTTTGTAACTACTTCCCAGTAATCTGTACCTACAGGCCTATGTTTGTAACTACTTCCCAGTAATCTGTACCTACAGGCCTATGTTTGTAACTACTTCCCAGTAATCTGTACCTACAGGCCTATGTTTGTAACTACTTCCCAGTAATCTGTACCTACAGGCCTATGTTTGTAACTACTTCCCAGTAATCTGTACCTACAGGCCTATGTTTGTAACTACTTCCGAGTAATCTGTACCTACAGGCCTATGTTTGTAACTACTTCCCAGTAATCTGTACCTACAGGCCTATGTTTGTAACTACTTCCCAGTAATCTGTACCTACAGGCCTATGTTTGTAACTACTTCCCAGTAATCTGTACCTACAGGCCTATGTTTGTAACTACTTCCCAGTAATCTGTACCTACAGGCCTATGTTTGTAACTACTTCCCAGTAATCTGTACCTACAGGCCTATGTTTGTAACTACTTCCCAGTAATCTGTACCTACAGGCCTATGTTTGTAACTACTTCCCAGTAATCTGTACCTACAGGCCTATGTTTGTAACTACTTCCCAGTAATCTGTACCTACAGGCCTATGTTTGTAACTACTTCCCAGTAATCTGTACCTACAGGCCTATGTTTGTAACTACTTCCCAGTAATCTGTACCTACAGGCCTATGTTTGTAACTACTTCCCAGTAATCTGTACCTACAGGCCTATGTTTGTAACTACTTCCCAGTAATCTGTACCTACAGGCCTATGTTTGTAACTACTTCCCAGTAATCTGTACCTACAGGCCTATGTTTGTAACTACTTCCCAGTAATCTGTACCTACAGGCCTATGTTTGTAACTACTTCCCAGTAATCTGTACCTACAGGCCTATGTTTGTAACTACTTCCCAGTAATCTGTACCTACAGGCCTATGTTTGTAACTACTTCCCAGTAATCTGTACCTACAGGCCTATGTTTGTAACTACATGTACTTCCCAGTAATCTGTACCTACAGGCCTATGTTTGTAACTACTTCCCAGTAATCTGTACCTACAGGCCTATGTTTGTAACTACTTTCGAGTAATCTGTACCTACAGGCCTATGTTTGTAACTACTTCCGAGTAATCTGTACCTACAGGCCTATGTTTGTAACTACTTCCCAGTAATCTGTACCTACAGGCCTATGTTTGTAACTACTTCCCAGTAATCTGTACCTACAGGCCTATGTTTGTAACTACATGTACTTCCCAGTAATCTGTACCTACAGGCCTATGTTTGTAACTACTTCCCAGTAATCTGTACCTACAGGCCTATGTTTGTAACTACTTCCCAGTAATCTGTACCTACAGGCCTATGTTTGTAACTACTTCCCAGTAATCTGTACCTACAGGCCTATGTTTGTAACTACTTCCCAGTAATCTGTACCTACAGGCCTATGTTTGTAACTACTTCCCAGTAATCTGTACCTACAGGCCTATGTTTGTAACTACTTCCCAGTAATCTGTACCTACAGGCCTATGTTTGTAACTACTTCCCAGTAATCTGTACCTACAGGCCTATGTTTGTAACTACTTCCCAGTAATCTGTACCTACAGGCCTATGTTTGTAACTACTTCCCAGTAATCTGTACCTACAGGCCTATGTTTGTAACTACTTCCCAGTAATCTGTACCTACAGGCCTATGTTTGTAACTACTTCCCAGTAATCTGTACCTACAGGCCTATGTTTGTAACTACTTCCAAGTAATCTGTACCTACAGGCCTATGTTTGTAACTACTTCCCAGTAATCTGTACCTACAGGCCTATGTTTGTAACTACTTCCCAGTAATCTGTACCTACAGGCCTATGTTTGTAACTACTTCCCAGTAATCTGTACCTACAGGCCTATGTTTGTAACTACTTCCCAGTAATCTGTACCTACAGGCCTATGTTTGTAACTACTTCCCAGTAATCTGTACCTACAGGCCTATGTTTGTAACTACTTTCGAGTAATCTGTACCTACAGGCCTATGTTTGTAACTACTTCCGAGTAATCTTTACCTACAGGCCTATGTTTGTAACTACTTCCCAGTAATCTGTACCTACAGGCCTATGTTTGTAACTACTTCCCAGTAATCTGTACCTACAGGCCTATGTTTGTAACTACTTCCCAGTAATCTGTACCTACAGGCCTATGTTTGTAACTACTTCCCAGTAATCTGTACCTACAGGCCTATGTTTGTAACTACTTCCCAGTAATCTGTACCTACAGGCCTATGTTTGTAACTACTTCCCAGTAATCTGTACCTACAGGCCTATGTTTGTAACTACTTCCAGTAATCTGTACCTACAGGCCTATGTTTGTAACTACTTCCCAGTAATCTGTACCTACAGGCCTATGTTTGTAACTACTTCCCAGTAATCTGTACCTACAGGCCTATGTTTGTAACTACTTCCCAGTAATCTGTACCTACAGGCCTATGTTTGTAACTACTTCCCAGTAATCTGTACCTACAGGCCTATGTTTGTAACTACTTCCCAGTAATCTGTACCTACAGGCCTATGTTTGTAACTACATGTACTTCCCAGTAATCTGTACCTACAGGCCTATGTTTGTAACTACTTCCCAGTAATCTGTACCTACAGGCCTATGTTTGTAACTACTTCCCAGTAATCTGTACCTACAGGCCTATGTTTGTAACTACTTCCCAGTAATCTGTACCTACAGGCCTATGTTTGTAACTACTTCCCAGTAATCTGTACCTACAGGCCTATGTTTGTAACTACTTCCCAGTAATCTGTACCTACAGGCCTATGTTTGTAACTACTTCCCAGTAATCTGTACCTACAGGCCTATGTTTGTAACTACTTCCCAGTAATCTGTACCTACAGGCCTATGTTTGTAACTACTTCCCAGTAATCTGTACCTACAGGCCTATGTTTGTAACTACTTCCCAGTAATCTGTACCTACAGGCCTATGTTTGTAACTACTTCCCAGTAATCTGTACCTACAGGCCTATGTTTGTAACTACTTCCCAGTAATCTGTACCTACAGGCCTATGTTTGTAACTACTTCCCAGTAATCTGTACCTACAGGCCTATGTTTGTAACTACTTCCCAGTAATCTGTACCTACAGGCCTATGTTTGTAACTACTTCCGAGTAATCTGTACCTACAGGCCTATGTTTGTAACTACTTCCGAGTAATCTGTACCTACAGGCCTATGTTTGTAACTACTTCCCAGTAATCTGTACCTACAGGCCTATGTTTGTAACTACTTCCCAGTAATCTGTACCTACAGGCCTATGTTTGTAACTACTTCCCAGTAATCTGTACCTACAGGCCTATGTTTGTAACTACTTCCCAGTAATCTGTACCTACAGGCCTATGTTTGTAACTACTTCCAGTAATCTGTACCTACAGGCCTATGTTTGTAACTACTTCCCAGTAATCTGTACCTACAGGCCTATGTTTGTAACTACTTCCCAGTAATCTGTACCTACAGGCCTATGTTTGTAACTACTTCCCAGTAATCTGTACCTACAGGCCTATGTTTGTAACTACTTCCCAGTAATTCTGTACCTACAGGCCTATGTTTGTAACTACTTCCCAGTAATCTGTACCTACAGGCCTATGTTTGTAACTACTTCCCAGTAATCTGTACCTACAGGCCTATGTTTGTAACTACTTCCCAGTAATCTGTACCTACAGGCCTATGTTTGTAACTACTTCCCAGTAATCTGTACCTACAGGCCTATGTTTGTAACTACTTCCCGTAATCTGTACCTACAGGCCTATGTTTGTAACTACTTCCCAGTAATCTGTACCTACAGGCCTATGTTTGTAACTACTTCCCAGTAATCTGTACCTACAGGCCTATGTTTGTAACTACTTCCCAGTAATCTGTACCTACAGGCCTATGTTTGTAACTACTTCCCAGTAATCTGTACCTACAGGCCTATGTTTGTAACTACTTCCCAGTAATCTGTACCTACAGGCCTATGTTTGTAACTACTTCCCAGTAATCTGTACCTACAGGCCTATGTTTGTAACTACTTCCCAGTAATCTGTACCTACAGGCCTATGTTTGTAACTACTTCCCAGTAATCTGTACCTACGGACCTATGTTTGTAACTACTTCCCAGTATTCTGTACCTACAGGCCTATGTTTGTAACTACTTCCCAGTAGCCATCTTGGATTTTGATAGTCAAAGTTTGTTATTGCTATTTCTCAGAAAGTATTGAAGGATCATTCTCAAATTTTACATGTAGGTCCTCCAAGGAGCCATCTTGAATTTTGATAATTGAAGTTTGTTACTGCTATTTCTTAGTACTGAAGCGATCTGTTTCAAATTTTATATGTAGTATGTTTGAAATAGTTTGAAAAGTAGAGAAAAGATCCATCTTTCCATTTTCAGACATACCCGGTACTAGATCATTCTTTGGTTGGTGCCAACTGCCAAGATCCCTCTTGTTTGTTTATGAAGTTTAACACAAGGAAAGTCATATTTCTTATTTGTTACCTGTGTAGATACTTGATATTCCAGAGTTCGTCGTACCACTGGCTTGACTTTTTCCCCCCAACATTGGTGTTGTTCAGTGATAAAGCAACTTGTTTGGCGACTTTCTTGCTACTGTACTCTAGCCAGCCTTCTGTAAATAGTCGTCCTTTCTTTGTATTAGCTCCCCGCTCTGAAACAAAATTAATAAAACCAATGGATTAATATTATTTCACATTCAGTTTAAAAAAAAATAAATCTGTTTTACAATTAAAAGTTGTGTAATTAAATATCAATACCCTGTTGACTCCATGGTATAATTATTACTTCTGTGGCAGAAATTGAATACTGATATGTTATTTCCAGATCCCAAAACAACATGGGTGAAGTACAATTTACCGTCAATTTGTCCCAACTTCCAGTGATTGTGACATCATATTTTGACTTGAATTGAAAAATTTTAATTTATACACATCATATTTTGACTTGAATTGAAACCTCTGTAATGGGCTGAGTTACTCATCAGTGTATAATTCAATTGTTATAGCATCTGGCTAGAGGTCATGGTTTTGAACCCCGGTCTGCGAGGTCTGGTCACTACGTATACATTTTCTCCTTTCCTGTTACAGTTGAGCTTTCCAGTCCATTTTTCAAGCATTGGGAGTACACTTAGCAGACAAAATTGTAGATTATTACATATGTCTTTGAGGATGAGGAGTGGACAATCAAATGGAGAAAGCAGAGAGTTGAGTGCAGGGGTTTCAATATCAGGTGGTACCCGGTACTTTTTGCATTATATAGCATACAGTGGCATAGAAAAGTACCCTCTAAAATTGCATTTGTACCATCTCTCCTGACAGATAATTATATATATATATATAATGAAAACCCTGTGAGTGTATAGGAAGAAGCGGTTTAGAGATCCTCAACATACACATGTAAAGAATGACTTATTATTACTGCTGTTGTTTAGTCCCAACTTCCGGTGATAATGTCGAAAAATGACGTCGCGTGACAATCACCAAAAGGTGGTACTAATCGACGGTAAATCATACTGATATCCATATTGTTTTGGGATCTCAAAACCTTGTCTTAGAATGGGTTGATCATCCGTGACCAGGAATCTCAAATGGTAGACTGTATCTGGCTAGTGTTCAAGCCACTACATATTGTAATCCTTAAAGCCCCACTACCTTTCCGAAACTACTTTTGATTTTTTAAATGGGAATAAAAGTTTTTAACTTACTGATATTACTACACTTACCATCACCTATTTAAAAATTTTATCTTAATAAATATATTGCTAATTATTATATTGGGTCGTTTTATGTTTCCCGCCGTCATCCTAATCATCCTAATTGATTATCAATGCGCCAAACGGCAAAACAGCGACATGAACCTTCACTGTTAACGTAGTTTACGCAGGGAATCATACATTTTTTTTTCGTATATTCCAGTAAGGAATAGCCACTACATTTTTCTTCTCCTGTTACAATACCATCTATTATTAGCACTGGCGGATCCAGATTTTTTTCTTTTGTGCAATCCAGACTGAACAAGAGTAACTAAGGTCATTGAGAGGTCAATGTTAGTCTTTTTCTCATCGAAAGTTATTTTGCTTATCGTTACTCTCTCAGCGTTAGACATGGCATACAAATGTATAGAGTACAGTACAGTAGTGCTAAAAATCTAAGTTGTGATTTACCATTTGGCTGAAGAAAAATTCTTTCGACGTCCCCATATTCACTAAATATATCACGTATTTTCTTCACACTCATAAACGGCGGAATTCTACTGAGATATATCACCCCAGGAACAACTTCTTTCTTCTTTGTCTGTGTTATTTTTGGTGAAATCGCAGTGCTATCACTGTCCGTGTGTTCAATGTCCGCCATCTTTCTTTTCACATAGGACGGGGATTCCCCTTCTGGCGACATCGAGGCTGTAAATAAATGCCAATAATATCAGAAACATATTACATATTATATATATTTTCTGATAATATGGACTAGAAAAGTATTAATATTATTATTATTATCAATTGTTGTTTATTATTTTTCCGACCCAAAAAATAGATTTTATTAAAGTTACTAAATATTTGCCGTAATTCTCATGCTTACGAGGCCCATAACCCCATTAATACGGTAACATTTAGTAGTCCTTTGAAATCTAGTACAGTTCTAAGAAAGAACATTTCACCTAGGTAGTTTAGGAGTCTTGTTTAAAAAAAATAAAGCCTCATTTATATTTTTATTAGACTGCCGGGGCGCCTATTGTCGATCCGCAACCTTTTACCAGATGCGGTTATTTGTATAACCGTCTATTCAAGATGGCCGCGCCCATGAACGAGTGGGCGTGTCAAAATTAGGAGAAGAAGAAACCGAAAGACAACATATAAACATGCCTTCTGCGACCGTGACAGTTCGGTAATTGTATTTCTAAGGGAACGGTTTTCATAAATTTTAATCTTTAAAATGTATATTCTTATGCTTATGTTGTGGAAAAATCGTTAAAAATTACATTTTGTGTGATTTTGTTTGTATGATGCTAACCGAGTTATATATTTATGGAAATCTGTACATTGTGTACAATTAATGTTACTGTGTAATGACTGAGTCAGCTGGTCTAGAAGCCAATGGAATTACTTATAGATCGTAGATCAAGTGAATCAGACATGTTGATGGTAAGGATTAAGTACAGTAAAACCCCTCTAATACTCGAACCCGGATTCCTCGAATACTCCTATTCGTCGAACTGGTCGTACGGTCCCGACCGGTCTCCCTATATGATCTATGTAGCAAAACCCCGGATAGCTCGAACAGCTATTCGTCGAATACCTTTTTATTCCTCAAACAGAAATATGTCCCCGTTTCATCAAATACATAGTATTTACCCATGTATTCGTCGAACAGGTGTTAGCCATTGAGATTGTTTTACCTGTGTCACACCTGACTGCACCGACCGACATAGATAATTGCTCACAATCTTGTGTTTATACAGTTGGCATGTCGAGCTTTTAGGTAATTAAGAGATTAATGGTGTCATTATTACCTACCTACAACGATCGCAAGTCGTTGTTTGATGCTTACTTTATTTGAATATTTCAGAAAAGGCATTAAGTTATTAATGTTTTATGAAAATACGGAAGTTGTTGATCCATGTTAATAGAAAGTATGCATTGTGAAATGACAAAAGAGGTGAAAGATATTGCTGACGTCCGCCGAATTATAAAAGTTTATTTTTTTTAATTTCTTTGTTGGTTTCATTCGACATGCTAACATAATGTTATTTATCGAAAGATGTAAACGATATCAAACAATATATGCGAAGTACATCGTATCTCGTCAATTGTATTTTGTAACTTTACTCGTAAAGACATGTAACCCAATGTTACGCTTTTACTAAACAGACATCTATAAATATCTTTTCTAATGTCCGTAAATATGCTGGTTAATAACTTTATTGTGAGTAGGTATATATTTTGTAAATGTTTTAAATGATTTGTGATAATTAAATAATAGAAATAAACTCCTTGTTGACCAATATGGATTCTACATTGACCTAGATGACGATCGCTTACTCTGCTGTGAATGATTTAGGGCTTTCTCGTTAGCTTTTTTCAAACGCTAAATTTATGTTATACATTTTTTTTTGCAACTTGTTATTGCTATCAATAAAACACTTAAATAAATCCAAAATGTTGAAAGATAGGGTAATTAAAATGTCATTGTCGTGCATTGTTTGTCATAGTTTGAGACCGTACATTTTGACTGTCGATCGTGACCAACCTCGGATGAGTAGAATACCCCGTATTCCTTGAACAATTGACCTGGGTCCCCTGCTGTTCAAGTTATTGGGGGTTTTACTGTATATACATATATGTACATGTAGATACATCTTTTTTCTAGTGTAGCAGGTTTTAATTGTTTAGTTATGTTGTTGCCTTCTAGCTTCACACGAGGGGATGTTATCTCTTTAGTTCAGTTGGTAGAAAGGCAAACCAGTAAGTGCAGGGTCGCGGGTTAGAGCCCGTAGGTGGCACACTACTCTCGCCCTGTTACATTTTTGGAGAGAGATTTCGAACCAGGGTTGATCTATGTTCCGAGTGAACACATTTGAAAGGGGGAAGTGGTGTAGCAAGTTTTAATTGTAAATAGTGTTTACAGATGCCTTCCAGCTTTGTGATAGGGGGGGAATCCCTTTAGTTTTAGTTGGTAGAGCGAGTTTTGCGACAGACCAATAGGTCCGGGGTCTGGGGTTCGAGCTAGGCGGGTGGCACACTACCCTGTTACACAGGGACCTGGCACATTTTTTTTTAACTAACTGTATACATATATATATATATCACATCACATAGACATGGTTCCTTTTTTACCTGTTACACTTGTGATAGAACTCTTGGTAGGACTATCAGGACCACTCCAGATCAGCTAAAAGAGTGTAAGTCGTGCCAGGTTTTGGTAGGCTGATCAGGACCACTCCAGATCAGCTATAGAGTGTAAAGTCGTGTTAGGTTTTGGTATAGGGCTATCAGGACCACTCCAGATCAGCTATAGAGTGTAAGTCGTGTTAGGTTTGGTAGGCTATCAGGACCACTCCAGATCAGCTATAGAGTGTAAGTCGTGCCAGGTTTGATAGGCTATCAGGACCACTCCAGATCAGCTATAGAGTGTAAGTCGTCCTAGGTTTTTGGTAGGCTATCAGGACCACTCCAGATCAGCTATAGAGTGTAAGTCGTGTTAGGTTTGGTAGGCTATCAGGACCACTCCAGATCAGCTATAGAGTGTAAGTCGTGCTAGGTTTGATAGGCTATCAGGACCACTCCAGATCAGCTATACAGTGTAAGTCGAGCTAGGTTTGGTAGACTCTCAGGACCACTCCAGATCAGCTATAGTGTGTAAGTCGAGCTAGGTTTGATAGGCTATCAGGACCACTCCAGATCAGCTATACAGTGTAAGTCGTGCTTGGTTTGGTAGGCTATCAGGACCACTCCAGATCAGCTATAGAGTGTAAGTCGTGCCAGGTTTGGTAGGCTATCAGGACCACTCCAGATCAGCTATAGAGTGTAAGTCGAGCTAGGTTTGATAGGCTATCAGGACCACTCCAGATCAGCTATAGAGTGTAAGTCGTCCTAGGTTTGATAGGCTATCAGGACCACTCCAGATCAGCTATAGAGTGTAAGTCGTGCCAGGTTTTGATAGGCTATCAGGACTACTCCAGATCAGCTATAGAGTGTAAGTTGTCCTAGGTTTGGTAGGCTATCAGGACCACTCCAGATCAGCTATAGAGTGTAAGTCGAGCTAGGTTTGGTAGGCTGTCAGGATCACTCCAGATCAGCTATAGAGTGTAAGTCGTCCTAGGTTTGGTAGGCTATCAGGACCACTCCCAGATCAGCTATAGAGTGTAAGTGGTCCTAGGTTTGGTAGGCTATCAGGACCACTCCAGATCAGCTATAGAGTGTAAGTGGTCCTAGGTTTGGTAGGCTATCAGGACCACTCCAGATCAGCTATAGAGTGTAGGTCGTCCTAGGTTTGGTAGGCTATCAGGACCACTCCAGATCAGCTATAGAGTGTAGGTCGTCCTAGGTTTGGTAGGCTATCAGGACCACTCCAGATCAGCTATACAGTGTAAGTCGTGCTAGGTTTGGTAGGCTATCAGGACCACTCCAGATCAGCTATAGAGTGTAAGTCGAGCTAGGTTTGGTAGGCTGTCAGGACCACTCCAGATCAGCTATAGAGTGTAAGTCGTCCTAGGTTTGATAGGCTATCAGGACCACTCCAGATCAGCTATAGAGTGTAAGTCATCCTAGGTTTGGTAGGCTATCAGGACCACTCCAGATCAGCTATAGAGTGTAAGTCGTGTTAGGTTTGGTAGGCTATCAGGACCACTCCAGATCAGCTATAGAGTGTAAGTCGTGCTAGGTTTGATAGGCTATCAGGACCACTCCAGATCAGCTATAGAGTGTAAGTCGAGCTAGGTTTGGTAGACTCTCAGGACCACTCCAGATCAGCTATAGAGTGTAAGTCGAGCTAGGTTTGATAGGCTATCAGGACCACTCCAGATCAGCTATACAGTGTAAGTCGTGCTTGGTTTGGTAGGCTATCAGGACCACTCCAGATCAGCTATAGAGTGTAAGTCGTGCCAGGTTTGGTAGGCTATCAGGACCACTCCAGATCAGCTATAGAGTGTAAGCCGAGCTAGGTTTGATAGGCTATCAGGACCACTCCAGATCAGCTATAGAGTGTAAGTCGAGCTAGGTTTGATAGGCTATCAGGACCACTCCAGATCAGCTATAGAGTGTAAGTCGAGCTAGGTTTGGTAGACTCTCAGGACCACTCCAGATCAGCTATAGAGTGTAAGTCGAGCTAGGTTTGATAGGCTATCAGGACCACTCCAGATCAGCTATACAGTGTAAGTCGAGCTTGGTTTGGTAGGCTATCAGGACCACTCCAGATCAGCTATAGAGTGTAAGTCGTGCCAGGTTTGGTAGGCTATCAGGACCACTCCAGATCAGCTATAGAGTGTAAGTCGAGCTAGGTTTGATAGGCTATCAGGACCACTCCAGATCAGCTATAGAGTGTAAGTCATCCTAGGTTTGATAGGCTATCAGGACCACTCCAGATCAGCTATAGAGTGTAAGTCGTGCCAGGTTTGATAGGCTATCAGGACTACTCCAGATCAGCTATAGAGTGTAAGTCGTCCTAGGTTTGGTAGGCTATCAGGACCACTCCAGATCAGCTATAGAGTGTAAGTCGAGCTAGGTTTGGTAGGCTGTCAGGATCACTACAGATCAGCTATAGAGTGTAAGTCGTCCTAGGTTTGGTAGGCTATCAGGACCACTCCAGATCAGCTATAGAGTGTAAGTGGTCCTAGGTTTGGTAGGCTATCAGGACCACTCCAGATCAGCTATAGAGTGTAAGTGGTCCTAGGTTTGGTAGGCTATCAGGACCACTCCAGATCAGCTATAGAGTGTAGGTCGTCCTAGGTTTGGTAGGCTATCAGGACCACTCCAGATCAGCTATAGAGTGTAGGTCGTCCTAGGTTTGGTAGGCTATCAGGACCACTCCAGATCAGCTATACAGTGTAAGTCGTGCTAGGTTTGGTAGGCTATCAGGACCACTCCAGATCAGCTATAGAGTGTAAGTCGAGCTAGGTTTGGTAGGCTGTCAGGACCACTCCAGATCAGCTATAGAGTGTAAGTCGTCCTAGGTTTGATAGGCTATCAGGACCACTCCAGATCAGCTATAGAGTGTAAGTCATCCTAGGTTTGGTAGGCTATCAGGACCACTCCAGATCAGCTATAGAGTGTAAGTCGTGCCAGGTTTGGTATGCTATCAAGGACCACTCCAGATCAGCTATAGAGTGTAAGTTGTCCTAGGTTTGGTAGGCTATCAGGACCAGTCCAGTTCATCTATAGAGTATAAGTCGTGCTAGGTGTAGCCTGTAATCCAGATACTACTTTACTGTAGTGTTGGGAATCGGTTCAAATATCATGGTCGATCATCAATTTTGTTTAACCAATCAATGACCGATTATGCACTCTTCAATTCGTCTAGACGCTTGAAATTTGAAATAATATGAGTGATAACCACACAGAAGGGAATGATTTTAACAAATTGGTTATGATTTATTTTGCATGCTTCACTGATCAGCTAACTTTATACTTTGATTTATCATAGTGTCAGAAAATTCTGACGAAACTCGATTACAGATTTCATACGAACACGTTGTGCTAGTGTTATTTCGGACTGAAGAAGGCCCTATAGTGGCTGAGTATATATTCCATAGAAATGATTTTGATTTTACTTTGAATTTATTTATTTTGGCCTTTTATTTCGGATCATTAATATACTAGCTTTATACCGTTTTTCCTCATTAAGATTTCATACTTGATTAATTGATCTTTGTTCAACTACATTCCATGTACACGTACATACTGCTGAAAGTATTGTAAATTGTTCTTACTGTTTTACTGTGTTAAATTGGTTTACTGTTTAAGGAATAATCACTGAGTTTTAATGTTGGTTATTTTGTAATTTTCAGGGAACTGAAAAACAAAGACACCTGTATAGATATCACAGTGCCAACCTACAAGGAAACCAAAGGATTACTACAGTCCACCTTCGAGTTCCATGTTGTTGTAGTTTCTTCGTTACCATTCTTCAAATCTGCGAAACATAAACCAGGAGATGTTGTTCAATATATGGTTAACAAGATTACATATTCAAAAGCATATTTTTCCCAGATGCACAGTTAATCTGTATTTGCAGTTCAGTCACTATTAGTCTATATGTAGTGAATTTCTTTTTATAAAACTTGTCTTGAAGTTTTAAAGATGCTCCACCATCGACAAAGCATAAATGATGCTCATCATTTGAACAATAAATGTTTTTTACCCATGGAAATGTATGTCTAATTAACACAAAAATAATAGAAAATAGGTTTTAATTTTGGTGGATGCACAATCAGTACTTTATTTTATATAGGGCATTGTGCCATCAAATTTCTTCAGGCCGCAATTTATCATTTTGGATATTTTTTATCTTGAAGCAAAATAAGAAGCTCAAACTTTTGGTGGTAATGGTGTGAAGTGAGTAACACTGTACCATTTTGTCTGCTCCTGTTTTTGATTGAGAATGAAACACCATAAATCAGCATCTATAATATTTTGCTAGTGAAGACTCGCAAAAATAAAAGTTGACTCATTTCATAAAATCTCCTATAAAATAAACACTTACCCAGGTATTTAAGATCATTCATATTTGTATTAAGATGAATATAAAAAAACACCTTGAAATAACCATAAGGAATATGTATTATTTTCTATTATTTTCAGGTATCTAAAAAATTTGCAGAGTTTGAAGATCTACATTCCAAGTTAGGTGTTAAATTCTCAGGAACGGTCTTACCTCCGCTGTCCAAGAGAGCCATCATAGTCAATGATTCTGTGGCAAAGGAAAGACGCGGAAATCTTGATTCTTTTCTGAAATTTGTGGCTTGTACTCCAAAACTTTCCACTTCTTCAATCTTGCTTGAATTCTTAGGTAATGAACATTTTAAACTTGATTATGGTAGTAGATTAAATGGTGGTTAAAATATAGAGATTGTAACAAAATCAGACAAACTTGTTTTATGCTTGAATCACCTACAGTTGTTGTGGAGTGAAATGTTATAACATTCAATTGACTGAATGATCAGAGGTCTTATATAGAGCTTTTTAAATTTGTGTGTTAGGACTGGCATTCACAGTTACAGAATAATTGTGCCGTCATGTGTTTGCGAAGGCAACATAATATTTTTCAGAGAAAATGATGCGAGTCTCAACATAAGTATGTCACAATGGATACCTTCCTGCAAGGGAAGTAACTCTGCAATATATATGGACAGAATATCTTTCTGATGTTCGAAAAGTATAGGCCAAAGGGTACATTTTGAGTTTTATGACTCTAGTAGATTTATGGTGGGTAAAAGGCTTTCTGAAACAAAATCTAAAAGTTTCTGACAACAATAGTAATATGCCAAGGAGAAAGAGCAAAAATTAAATTTGAGAAAGACTTGAAAAAATGGGAAAAAATAGCTAAACTTTAACCTTTTATTCGTACTTCTCACCCTGAAATATTTGCAATATGATAATCATAGATGTATACATTTTTTTATATATTTAAATTTTTTTATTATTATTATTATTTATTTATTTATTCATTATTATCATTTTTTGTTTTGCAGATATAACTTCTCATTTTTTCGATCTTTGTGTACTGTATGTGACACTCTAAATACCATTTCTCTGTCTACCCCTCCCCTTTATCTATCTTTTTTTTCTCTCTTTCTCTCTCTTTCCTTTCTCTTTGTTTTTCTTTTCTGTTGTTTTTTGTTTTTTGTCTCTCTCTGTGTATATTTGATAGTATAAGGTGTATGTGTGTGTATGAGAAGAATGAAAGTGTCCTCGTTTGTCATGTTAAATGTGTTACAAAATTTGAAAAAATAAAAAATTACCAAAAAAAAACCAATAGTAACATGAAACAAATACAAGATTTTGTGTGTAATATATTGTAACAGTGACGATTCATTTTGTTTTTTGTGGTCTAGCTGGCAGTACAGTGATAGTCAATTAACGCACATTGTTTAGGAAGATGGCTGAAAACACAAGAATACCCATGTTATGAAAATTAACATTTAATTGAATTCAATTAAATCGTATAGAAGATTATGATTAGTATACTATGAGAGTAAATGATTCAAGTTGTGCTTACAAAATAAGTGTACATCTCAAGAGATACCTGCCTGCAAGGGAAGTAACTCTGCAATATGTATAGACAGAATATCTTTCTGATGTTTGTAAAGTATAGGCAAAGGAGATGCTATTGATCCTTTACTTTCAAACATTTTAAGAGACGACAAATGCTTATATTTAAAAAGATAATTTTCTAGTTTGAGTTTGATTACTTATGCTAATTTAAATTAATGGATGGAAATATAGGATATTATATGTGCCAATATATATATGTAAGATAAAAACTAATTTAATAAATTTCATATTACATATTCAAGTGTAAGATTCTATCATCACATAACCAGTATATGTGGAAATACATACACAAAATATTCATGTTCATTTAGTTTAAAGATGCTCCACCGCCGACAGCATAAATCATTTGAACAATATTTGGTGTTTAATTGTGTATATATATGTCACAGTAAGGATTTTATATTTTTGTATGTACTAGACAATAATATAGTTTATATTATAATTATTCACCTCAGGTGTAAATGAAATAAAGTTAGGATTTTAGCTTTCTGTATATACTAAGACAATAATATAGTTTATATTATAATTATTCACCTCAGGTGTAAATGAAATAAAGATAGGATTTTAGCTTTCTGTATATACTAAGACAATAATATAGTTTATATTATAATTATTCACCTCAGGTGTAAATGAAATAAAGTTAGGATTTTAGCTCTCTGTATATACTAAGACAATAATATAGTTTATATTATAATTATTCACCTCAGGTGTAAATGAAATAAAGATAGGATTTTAGCTTTCTGTATATACTGAGACAATAATATAGTTTATATTATAATTATTCACCTCAGGTGTAAATGAAATAAAGATAGGATTTTAGCTTTCTGTATATACTGAGACAATAATATAGTTTATATTATAATTATTCACCTCAGGTATAAATGAAATAAAGTTAGGATTTTAGCTTTCTGTATATACTGAGACAATAATATAGTTTATATTATAATTATTCACCTCAGGTGTAAATGAAATAAAGTTAGGATTTTAGCTTTCTGTATATACTGAGACAATAATATAGTTTATATTATAATTATACACCTCAGGTGTAAATGAAATAAAGATAGGATTTTAGCTTTCTGTATATACTGAGACAATAATATAGTTTATATTATAATTATTCACCTCGGGTGTAAATGAAATAAAGTTAGGATTTTAGCTTTCTGTATATACTGAGACAATAATATAGTTTATATTATAATTATACACCTCAGGTGTAAATGCAATAAAGGCTGGAAAGTACAGAAAGGATGGTGAGCTTCAAGATGATACTGACACCAAGAGTTCAGAGGACCAAGATGATTGTACGGAACAGGAGAAACAAGATGTAGAACAAAGGTTAGTTACATTGATTATTAATTTTTGTAATTAATTGTTATATCTCTGAATAGGGTGATAAAGTATAATTGTTTAAATCTTTCAACCTGAATATTCATAATGAACTGTTCCATCTTTTCAATTAAAAGAGCTCAAATATATCTACAGGGATAAATGAGTTTGGTGATATGTGTAGAATTAATATTAAGTCATTTAGTCAAAGT
Source organism: Argopecten irradians (assembly GCF_041381155.1). Taxonomy (NCBI): domain Eukaryota; kingdom Metazoa; phylum Mollusca; class Bivalvia; order Pectinida; family Pectinidae; genus Argopecten; species Argopecten irradians. The sequence goes on along the minus strand of NC_091148.1, from coordinate 4,164,463 downwards.
CACTTCACAGTTACATTAAAAATATGAAATGTTTCAGTTAGGTATAAGTTACCATTAAATTGTTTCTTTACTGATCACACTAAAACATTCAATTTTTTATAGTTTATTTGATGAAGAGGAAGATGAAAATGCAGATGACTTTTTTGCTAAAGATGAGGATGCCGGGGGGGAGGATATGCTTGGTGGTATAGGCAATGATTATGGAGGGCGATTTGAAGGTCAGTCACTCTCCAGAGTGAATATATGGAAAAATTTACACCAATCACGCACAGGACTTTCAGCATGAATATTTCCCTGCTCATAATAACTAATAGTTATTTTATCCCATAAAAAATATCATCATGAAATGTTTGCACATCCAAATCACAAATTTGCATTTTCCCGATTTAGCCTACATGTATATTAAAAAAAAAGCCTCAAAAACATGTAATGGCCGAGTGGTCAAGATGTCCTGAAATAATACTACAATTATGGTAAGCTCTCCACCTCAGGTTGCTAGTTTGAAACCCATGTTGGACAGTTGCTAGGTCCTCCCACTGGTCGGTGGTTTTTCTCCAGGTACTCCTATTTTCCTCCACCTATAAACCTGGCACCTCCTTTAAACTAATCAAACCAAACAAAAAGCATGTACATTTAGAGTTACCTCCCTTTATTTGAATCGTAACAGTATATTAGATATTAAGTTTCGACATCAATACAAAAGGTATCCACATCTCAGTTGTCAGGTACTGATCCTAGGTTGATTAGTATTGATCGATTTCATCCCTTTATTGGTGGTAAGTCTGAATTTCCTCCATCTCCTTATTATTGGTGGTAAGTCTGAATTTCCTCCATCTCCTTATTATTTGGTGGTAAGTCTGAATTTCCTCCATCTCCTTATTATTTGGTGGTAAGTCTGAATTTCCTCCATCTCCTTATTATTTGGTGGTAAGTCTGAATTTCCTCCATCTCCTTATTATTTGGTGGTAAGTCTGAATTTCCTCCATCTCCTTATTATTTGGTGGTAAGTCTGAATTTCCTCCATCTCCTTATTATTTGGTGGTAAGTCTGAATTTCCTCCATCTCCTATTATTTGGTGGTAAGTCTGAATTTCCTCCATCTCCTTATTATTTGGTGGTAAGTCTGAATTTCCTCCATCTCCTTATTATTTGGTGGTAAGTCTGAATTTCCTCCATCTCCTTATTATTTGGTGGTAAGTCTGAATTTCCTCCATCTCCTTATTATTTGGTGGTAAGTCTGAATTTCCTCCATCTCCTTATTATTTGGTGGTAAGTCTGAATTTCCTCCATCTCCTTATTATTTGGTGGTAAGTCTGAATTTCCTCCATCTCCTTATTATTTGGTGGTAAGTCTGAATTTCCTCCATCTCCTTATTATTTGGTGGTAAGTCTGAATTTCCTCCATCTCCTTATTATTTGGTGGTAAGTCTGAATTTCCTCCATCTCCTTATTATTTGGTGGTAAGTCTGAATTTCCTCCATCTCCTTATTATTTTGGTGGTAAGTCTGAATTTCCTCCATCTCCTTATTATTTGGTGGTAAGTCTGAATTTCCTCCATCTCCTTATTATTTGGTGGTAAGTCTGAATTTCCTCCATCTCCTATTATTTGGTGGTAAGTCTGAATTTCCTCCATCTCCTTATTATTTGGTGGTAAGTCTGAATTTCCTCCATCTCCTTATTATTTGGTGGTAAGTCTGAATTTCCTCCATCTCCTAAATCTTATTATTTGGTGGTAAGTCTGAATTTCCTCCATCTCCTAAATCTTATTATTTGGTGGTAAGTCTGAATTTCCTCCATCTCCTAAATCTGTCGCTGGCTGGTAGTCATTGGCCATATATAGTAAAAAAACAAAACCCTATTGGTGATTGCAAGCTATCATTCCTAGAAAAATAAAATTTGACAATTAAGTGTTATATTCTTAATTTTATGTTTTAACTTTTTTTATGTATGAAGATGATACCAAGCTTTTTGAAGACCAAGATTTATCAGGAGCTTTGACAGAAGAAGATGCCAATGAATTAGTTCTACCAGCAGCTAGAGATGTTAAAACCAAGGATTCTTCAAGTCTTTTTACAGATGAAGATAATTCTGACCTTTTCCAGTAAGTCAAAATATTTCTCAATCATGCACATTGCAATTATGACTAATTAATAAAATAATCAAAATTATAACTACTTCACAATGCCACAATCTTAGTAAATACCCAAATTTTGACACACTGGTCAGTTATCTGGAAATTTACTCTAATTATAGGCGAGAGGTCTATTTGGATCCCCATATTGTAAGATATTCTGGTGTAACAGAGTTACGTCCCTTTGTTTGATAACTTTGATTGATCAGTATGACTATAAGCCAACAACTGTGTTTTTCATTAATTAGCGATAAGAAATCATGATTTAGTTTTAATCTCATTGAAAATGTTTTCTCTAAAGGTACAGCCTTATGTGTCTGAATCCAGAAATATCAGATCATAGTGAAGACTTTTAAACATAGAAACGTGAAATCAAGTTGCTGCCAATATGAGTTACTTTCGCATTGGTTAATAAATAATTCAGAATCCATTTAAACTTAAAAGTCGGGATTAAAGTACTTTTGGTTTAAATTCCTTTTTAAAAGAAAAAATCATTTTATATAAACAGTTTTTATTAAATAGATTGCAGCCAAATGAATGATAAAGAGTTTTGAAATATTTTTTTTTTTTATGTTAGAATTGATGATGATTTGGATAAACTATTAAAAATTGAACCAAAAAAGCCTGACCCCAAACCAAAGCCATCGCCTCGTCCAGCGGTAATGTCAGAGAAGCCAGTAGTTTCCTCAAAGAAACCATCAGTCCCGTCACAGAAACCAGCAGTTTCTCCTGATAAACCCGCACCAGCGCCACGGAAACCGAAACCTGCTGAAACAAAAGACGCCATTACCAAGCCAACAACAGTAAGAATGATTCCTTGCATTCCATTTAACTCTCAATTAAAAGCAATAAATTCTGAATGAATCTGTTTTGTTGTAAGTACAACTGTTAAGTCTTACAATTAATGTTAAACTTTTGATAATAATGATATATCTCACGGAAGTACTACTAAATACTCATAGCAGGACATTTTCTGGTTACACTCAAATATAGTGTTATCTCACTGAAGTGTACCTTGAACTTTCCAGGCACTACTTTCCCTGGTCACATTATACTGACAGTAACTCAAATATATATTGTTATTGCACTGAAATAATGCCCTATCTTTGTATCAAGTTCACTTGTGATACTGTTTGAAAAAAAAATTAATAATTTTAGAAACCAAAACCAGTATTATCACCAAAACCAGCTTTGCCAAAGAAACCAGGTGCTGGAGGTCAGGAGGGCAAGCCAGAGTTACCAAAGAAACCCGCATCAAGTCCAGAGGAGGTTGCTGAGAAAACAACAGTAGAATCATTGGACACAGATGATATAATGCAGTATATTCAACAAAACGCTTCACAAGACGATGACCTTGACCTGTTTTCGTGATGTTATGGTGCTAAGATCAAGTTGTCGGAGCAAACTTTTACTGCAATCAGGGTGGAAGTTTGCTGAGCCAATGATTCAGATTTGGTGCTAAAATTAGGCCATTTTGCCAGTATTCTTCCAACTTGTCCTAAAGTTTTTGAAAATCCTTAATAATATTCCAAAACAAAATGTCCTAACAAAATTTCTAAAAACTCTAAAATATCTCAAAGGGTTTGAAATCAATCTGAAACACTGCCAGCAGTATTGATATGTGACCATATGTTAGTGAGGAGTTGTTTTAACACAATCACCCCTGTGGACACATTTGAACTCTTCGAATTAAAAGATTGGAAGAGTTCATTATGAAATTTCAGGGGTGGATAAGTTGTGGTTTCAACTCATTCATCCCTAAAGACACATTTGAACTATTTCAGTTCAGTGCTTGGAACAGTTCATTGTTAAATTTCAGGTGTGAGTGAGATTTTCCAACTCATTTATCTCCCCCAAGACTCTTCCAATTCAAAGGTTGGAACAGTTCATTGTTAAATTTCAGGTGTGAGTGAGTTGTTTCATTTATCTCCCCCAAGACTCTTCCAATTCTAAGACTGGAACAGTTCATTGTTAAATTTTAGGAGTGAATAAATTAAGGTGAACTAGAAATATAAAGTGTATTCTTAATTCATTTGTGATTTATAATACTCAGTATTAGCATGATATCTAAAAATGCAAACAAATACTCACTGTACATTATAATGTAAACACTGTTATAACGGATATCTGGGGACCAACAATATCCATGATAAGTTCGTTACACAGATAATGCAGATATATCATGGGAACCCTGATGGGGAATGGACATTTCTATGTTCAAAGAATTAATGGATTCGTTATAAAATGTGTTTTACTGTTCTTTATCAACGATATATTCATTCAATTTTATCTTGATTTCTCTTTGTGTCTTCTTTATGTTGATTGTTATCGATTATCAGTAAACAGTAGGTGACATTCAGCCAGATTAACCGTGTTGTTAATTGATATCTACACTGTATATATCTACTCTCTCGGTAGTCATTAAATGTTAACACGATGTCCATTAATCGTTAATGATAACGTGAATATCATATCCAGTATTTTTTAATGTTGACATGATTGACAAATTTGCTAGCCAAGGGTATTCAGTACCAGATACTCTCCCCTGTAACAAGCTGTTAAGGGACAGTATTGAACTATAAACACCCCTGGCAAGCGTATCTGCGAATTGTTTATTTGATTATGATATCCATATTTTTTAATGTTACCATTATTTTTTAATGTTACGTGATTATAAAATCCATTATTTTTTAATGTTACGTGATTATAAAATCCATTATTTTTTAATGTTACGTGATTATAAAATCCATTATTTTTAATGTTACGTGACTATAAAATCCATTATTTTTAATGTTACGTGATTATAAAATCCATTATTTTTAATGTTATCGTGATTGTATCCTTAATGGTTAATGGATGATAATGAAATCCATTAACTGTGAAGGGAGGAGAGCATAAGATGCTACTTACGTCTTCGTGAGAAGGCAATTAAATCCATAAATTGTGTTTTTGTATATGATCTTTATTCGTTTATGCATCAAATGCTCAAAATGTTCACAGAAAAATACACCCTGTGAAACTGCTGGAACGAATTCGCCTTTTGAGAGAATATATTGATATGAATGGAGAATCGATGTGAATCTTAAATTATGTAAGGAATAAAGTTATATATTAAATTTTGTTTTTAAATTTTAATTAGATGATATAATCAAATGAATAAAAATGATATTTCAAATGATACTAATAGCTGTTTATTTGTTTGATTATTGGTTACCACTTTTGATGAAAAACGTTATCTGGAATTTGAATTCATCAGTAATACCATTCTCCCACTCACAGGGACCAGGAACAATTTTTTTTACCAATAGTATTTACATATTTATATTACAGATACTATTATTTATATACATGTATAAATATTGTTTGTTAGAAATTCGTGCCATGTCTCTGTGCTTCCACTGTCGTGAAAATAAGTTTTATCAGCGCTTGTTTTCCATGAGATATATATATGTAAACCAACATCTTTTACATATATTAACGAGAGCGACTTTTTTCTTGGCGATTTAATTTCGCGGTTTTGAGTCATAGTGATCTACTGGATCTGTGCCAAGAGTATGTATTCTTAAATCCACGAAATTGAATCGCACCCGAAAATAAGTTGGTTTACAGTATCTTAACTCAACAAAAAAACAAATATGAATTTTCTAACATTTTATTTGATGAACGACATACATATGTTACAATTGTTTTGATACACGCTTAATTGAACTTTGAAGCGATTTTTCGAACTTCAATCCAAATTAATGAAAGTTTTAAATTACATCATAAATCGAACTCATTATGACGAGTAACAAATACTTGAAGAATATTGTTTTACTCTAAAGATGAATACTTACAACAGTTTTACCATTCGCTTTACACTGGTATAAGGAAAAGTGATATTTTTACAAAACAAAAACCATCAAATCACATTTTCAGGATGTACTGAAAGCTTGTGTTATTGCGTCAGTTCTTCTTACCATAATGAGTAATTATATAGCTAGTATTTTATATATTATGCATATATTCATACATTAGATGACATCAGATATACAATTGTAGAATATATATATATATATATATATATTATATATACGAATCGCTGATTCATAAGATATGGCACTGGTCTCGAATCCGCGGTTGTGTTCATTCCTGAACATCATAAAACCTTTCTGAAAACAAGCTACCGTGTAATACGTCATTTCTATAGCTTTATACAGTCATTTGTTTTCTGATAGTAATTGTCTAGTCATCACCCAAACACCAGAGTGTAGCAATACGTTGACAAAATGTACCGAAATGCTTATTTTTCTTCATAGTAGAAACACTGGTTTATTTAAAGAAAGGTTTCATGAAAGGTTCTACTCTACTACATGTACTTAAAAAAACTCTACTCTAAAAATCGTCGATACATTATTTACATTATGTGTGAACATTAGACATATTGAACATTTTTTCATATTTCACATTATCCATAATCATTGCATGAAAAAATGGAGTTACATGTTTAGTGTTCACAAGGTTTGTTGCTTAATTTAAATATTATTGTTAGATAATTTCTATTTTAATTATTGTTTTTTGTTTACTATAACTATTTTCTTATGTAAGTAAAACTCTTATATACAATTGATTTGTAGTTGATTTGACACAATATGGTTCGTTCACAGAGCTTTCACGTCACAAGAATGGGTATTACCGGGGGGGGGGTATGTTTCTGCAAATCGGAGCTCCTTTATATTATAACCCAGATCATGCGTTACCGTGGCACTTAAACTTTTGTGAACCGAATCCCAAAGAGAGTAACACAAATAGCTGTTCTATAAACTGTAATTATGATAATTTTAGATAATGAATTATTAATTATATTAAAAAAATACAACCTTTAAACCCATCGCTGGAGAACCATGGTTGAAGTGAAGGGGGTAACCGGATTAAAGGTAACTGTAGTTAGCCGAATCCATGAAGACTGTTACTCCGCGTGACTTCTGGGTTACCGACGATGCCTTTCCCCCTCTCTTATCATTATCTACTATTTAAAGTTAACAAACATACCTACTAGTTTTACAAATTGCAGAAATTGGTAAACTTGTTGATGAATTAGAAACATACCATCAGTAAAAATAATATGGTGAAATATTTACAAATGATCTTATGTTTAATGATACAGCAACTGTATTGCATGATTTCAATTAGCTATCAAGACATTTACTGGAATTCACGAAATTAATCAACTCACAAATAATCACAGATATTGGCATATTCATTTTAACATTATTCTTTTCAGTACAATATTTAAACTCACTGCGTTTGTCAGTCATTCAAGCTCGGAAGTTCCATCTAGCAGACAAAACCTGTCTTTTTTAACACACAGGTCAATTCGTTAACGAACAAACTCCATCTGCAATATGTTTTTACACTTTCACGCAGTTACTTAAACACTTTTTCAATATGATTAAAGTAATAATGCCAACAAAATGGATACAAATTCACCGGGATATCCATCCACATAGGTTAAAGTTCATCCTCGGAGACATGATTGATCGCACAACACTATACTACGTAGTGTAATCAATCATGTATGACCGGCGATGGGAATATTTACATCACATATTGTTATGTAATATATCATTATAGGTACATAATGCAAATTGGAAGATGATATATTTTTATGTTTTATTTACATGATCACAGCCATACTTTGTTTTTTATTACAAAGTTACCGTCATGGCGGACAAGTATCCATTGTGAAGTCATTTCAGCGAATCTTCACATCGTTTTCACTGAAAATTATAACGTTAAGCTCGCACATATATGACGTCACCAATCTAGATACCAACCCACGAAGAGGCAGGTAACCTCTGTATTATCACAAATACAAGAATACCACTCTTAGAATATGAACTTGGGATGATCGCTTACATAATATTCTTTGTATACAAAAAACTGTTTTTCGAACATTTCCACCGGGTTTGCACTTCTAGATTTTCATTTCATTCTATTTCAGAATTTCATTAGGGTAGGTATAATATAGTTTTTCATTCATTTCGTCCTTTCACACATTATCCACCGGTGTTTGGGCACATATAGTTTCAAGTCATTTCGTCTTTCACACATTTCACCGGGTTGGCACATCTAGTTTCAGTCATTTCGTCTTTCACACATTTCACCGGGTTGGCACATCTAGTTTCAGTCATTTCGTCTTTCACACAATTCACCGGATGGCACGTCTAGTTTTATTTCATTTTTGTCTTTCACACATTTCACCGGGATGACACATCTAGTTTCATTCTTTTCCTCGTTCACACATTTCACCGGAATGGCACATCTAGTTTTATTCATTTCTTCTTTCACACATTTCACCGGGATGCACATCTAGCTTTATTCATTTTGTCTTTCACACATTTCACCGGAATGGCACATCTAGTTTGTCATTCATTTCTTCTTTCACACATTTCACCGGAATGGCACATCTAGTTTCATTCATTTCTTCTTTCACATATTTCACCGGGTTGGCATATCAAGTGTCATTCTAGTTTTATTCATTTTGTCTTTTACACATTTCACCGGAATGGCACATCTAGTTTGTCATTCATTTCTTCTTTCACATATTTCACCGGGTTGGCATATCAAGTGTCATTCATTTCTTCTTTAACACATTTCACCAGGTTGGCACATCTAGTTTCATTCATTTCTTCTTCCACACATTTCACCGGGTTGGCACATCTGGTTTCACTCATTTCTTCTTTCACACATTTCACCGGGATTGCACATCTAGTTTCATTCAATTTGTCTTTCACACAATTCACCGGGAATTTCATTCTTTTCCTCGTTCACACATTTCACCGTAATGGCACATATAGTTTTTCATTCATTTCGTCTTTCACACATTTCACCGGGATGGCACATCTAGTTTCATTCATTTCTTCTTTCACACATTTCACCGGAATGGCACATCTAGTTTTATTCATTTCGTCTTTCACACATTTCACCGGAATGGCACATCTAGTTTGTCATTCATTTCTTCTTTCACACATTTCATCGGAACGGCACATCTAGTTTCATTCATTTCTTCTTTCACACATTTCACCGGGTTGGCACATCAAGCGCATTCATTTCTTCTTTAACACATTTCACCAGGTTGGCATATCAAGTGTCATTCATTTCTTCTTCCACATATTTCACCGGGTTGGCACATCTGGTTTCACTCATTTCTTCTTTCACACATTTCACCGGGTTGGCACATCAAGTGTCATTCATTTCCTCTTTCACACATTTCACCGGAATGACACATCTAGTTTGTCATTCATTTCTTTTTCACACATTTCACAGGGATGGCACATCTAGTTTGCTTTATTTTTTCGTTCACACATTTCACCGGATTAGCATATCTAGTGTGTCATTTTTTCCTTTCACAAATGTCACCTGGTTAGCATATTCATTTTTCATTCATTTTGTCTTTCACACATTTCACCGGGATGGCACATCTAATGTTTCATTGATTGCCTCTTTCACATATTTCATCGGGTTGGTGTATCTAGTTTTTCATTTATTTTGTCTATCATACATTTTACTGGGATGGCATATTCATATTTCATTCATTTCTTCCTTCACATATTATACAGGGTTGTCACCTATGTCATTTAGGTCACAGGCATATTTAGAAAAACAGTTTTTGTACACATTTACATTAATACAATACATTCTAGGCCACTGCTACGAATTTTATGGGAATATTCTACGTATATACAATACACGTCAACACATACAACTCTTATGCTGCCTTTCAAAAACTCAAAGTTATCTGCCCTTTGCGACTAGATTTTGATTATTACGTCACTTGTTCATGAGAAATTCGTCACCAATCTATTCGAAATTGAAACAGTGTTCTCAAACAAAACAATGAGGTTTCAGCCCATATATACACACAAAGACGAGATAACTTTGAATGCATGGAATCATAACAGTTTCACATCGTATCTCATTTTCCACAAAAAAAATATTCTATAAATATTTACATAATTACAATTTTCGTATCTATATGATCAAAAGCATGTAATATATAGCATACTATGGCACAAATAAAAAATAACCGGGTTGCAATAATTCATCCGTGAATGGTATCTGTTCAACAAAGAACGTTTTAGCCATTCCCCTGAGAAATAACGTTTATACTCTATACATTCATATCAAACGATATGAGATGGGACGAACAATAATAGCACAATATAGAACTGTTTATTTTTTCAGAATGTTATTGATAGGTTGTTGATTTGTGCAAGATTTTTTATTGATATTATCAAAACTAGAGCATTGTTTCTTTTATAAACAAAAAACGCGACAACCATACATTTCAAATGGGTCAGCGATGCCTACGGCATATATAAAGACCTCGACGACAGGTAACAGGTATGTCATTCAGATCTACCAGAGTTACTTCCCTTCGTTTTCCTCTGTATTGAAAGGTATGAACCAAACTTGCCATCCTTAATATTTTGATTTTTATCTGACATACATCAAAAATGTTATTGACATAGAATTTAAAAAGGGCATTATTTTATCATAATTCAGATCGCAAATATTTTTGTCCATTCACAGTGCTAACTATTTTCTAATCTATCTTACTGAATGTTGTCTAAAGAATAGCTATTGTCTTCCGTCCCATTAACAAAACGATGGTAAACATTACCGCTAATTCAAGATACAATATATACACAAAAGCATAAATATTATGCAAAATAATTTGAAAGGAAAATAATTACATTTTCAAATGCAAATTATTGTCAAAGAAAAAAATGAAGCAATATTTTGATTCACAAAAATGATTTTGGAACTAACAGAATTGGGTTATCATGCGTGATTGAAATTATACAAATAAGATATACTTTGTCATAGTTGTATCTAAATGTCGACTCAATTTCGGATCGTCCATTATCCGTACCGTTTCCTCTGTTTGACTAATATTTTAAAACCGATTAACTTATAGGTAAAATCATGAATAGTATGATGTATTAAAATGATTATGTAGTTTCACATTATTTCATTTTTATTTCTATTTTTCAATATACTATAAAATAAAAAAATAAGTCATATTATGTACTAAGCTAACAACACTTTTGAAAAAATATGAGCACAGTCTAACTATTTGTACCTTGCATAGATATCGACAACGTAAACATTGTCATCTTAATGTACAGTTTCACCGGGAAAATCATCCTTCATGTTACCGTCGGTATTTTTGTCCGAAACAGTACATTTACATAAGTATCACATTCAGCAATATATATTAAAGTTCTATATACATATACATTTTCCACTTGTACATTTCTTTTACAAAAACACTCGTTTTAACAAAAATCGTACACATCCACACCACATTCCATTTACACCACTAAGATATAGTAACATGGTCCTAGTTTTATCAACATCCCTAAATTTTAATGAAAATACCTTTCCTTTAATTCCCTACTAAAAGACATTACAGAAGTTAAGAAAGCTCTTATATAAGTAACTTCTTCGTGACTTCTATAATGCTCTCTCATGGATATTTCAAGGTTAGGACTTTCTTCATTGTTAGAAATATTGATGGAACTGGCCCATGTTACTTGCATAGTTTAAAGAGTGTAAATTGTATCGTGTAAAACATGCATCTCCAATGTCATCTCTAACAGAAGAACTTTTGACGATTCCGTTAAACACTTGTAATGCAGATGTTTTCTATTATTTTAATCTTCAGTATGTTATCGTCCTCAACAGATAAACATTGACTTTCCACTTATTTCTCAAATGTTGATCACACTCGAACTTGTATGGACATTGTCATTTGGAAGATGTTACAATAGGACTTTTTGATGTCGCTTTCCAGTAATCATTTATGTGTGGATCATCACAGTGTGAGGTGCATTAACTTGCAGATTGTATTTTGATGCATTCAATATTCAGCCCCATTTCAGCCTCTACAAAAACATATAAGACAGCCAATAAGATACAGTATTACAATCAAACCTGTCTTTGCGAAGACCTGCTAACTCAGATCATATTCCTTGGGTCCTACATGACAACCCAACACAATGTGAACTGTGTATAAAGACCACATAGCTATTTAGACATTTTCGTTGTCCCTTCACTTTGGGAGTCATTATACATAAACACGACTGTAGTTTAAATACTGGTTAATATTCAACATTGCAGTCTCTTTACGTACATATTGTAGTTCATTAAGAATAACATTTGTTTTCTTTATTGAAAGGTAATTTGCATGTGAGACATATATTGGTTGACCCTAAGTTATCAAATAACGATGTTTTTTTTCGCAGCGTAAGAAGTCTACAGTCTAGAACAATAATGCTTTTAAAGGTTTTTGCTATCTAATAGGTTGTATTTTATGATAAAGATAAATCATCTTATACTCACTCTTTTTGTGAAGAAATTATCTCCGGCTGTCAATGTTGGCTCTTTTTTTCATCTGATTGCCATCCATATTTTCCATCTGAAAAAAAAAGAAAGAAAAATGACCATGAATAAAATTGATGATACTTCCATACGGGAAAAATATGTTTTCCTAATGGAAATTTAGTATGTACAACGCTTTACAATCTGCTAGGACATTATGATGTCGGATTTATTTCGAATCACATTAGCCTTGACGAAGATTTGACCTCGCTTTAAATTGTATAGCAGGGCCCAGTTTCACAAACTTTCGTTAACATTAAGGAATTTCTTTATTTAAAATTCCCCATAGGAATGCGTTTTAACCTAAGGTAGGGAACTTTCCTTAAAATCTGAAACCTGTGGAGATGTTAACGTTAAAGAAATCCGTAGATATATGGAAGGTTCGTGAAACTGGGCCTTTTTGCTTAGCCAATCAAAACTGACGTCACGTTTTGTAACGTCATTAGTGATTGGCTAAGTCTAAGACTGTTTATATCTGTGCATGTGTCTAGTACAGCATTATTTCATCTATACTGTTCTTCAGATATTATATCATTTCCAAGTTATAAAGTAATCATGCTGGTACCAATTAAGCATTTACATTGGCTTGAAAAACGTTACAAATTACGTCGCCGTTTACAACGTCGTATTTAATTAGTTGACGTCAATGATTATCTAATAAACAAAAGCTTGTAGGTTATATCAATAAATAATATAATTGATAATATTGACATAACAGTGTTTTTTCTAGCACCTAAATTGTGTTTACCTCATACATAACTATGAAGAAACACACTAGCTGGTAAATAAGATGCTAAAATTAGGTACATGAACAAATACAGAGTGTATAAAGATTATCAAGTTAATGACATATATAACATTGTTCTACCTGTCAATTCTATTTAAGTTATATTGAACTCAATTACTTACATTCTCCAACAAGTTAAATAGAATCCCGTATATCACGAATAAAACATATCCGAATAGTAATACTAGTGTAAATCCAGTGTACCGTCCCCCTGCTCACAGCAGTGGGTCCGGGGAATTGTGACTTGGAGCTGAAGTCACCTACCTAGTTATATACTACTGCTTTCTAGCACGTGTGGATATTTATAGATCACCGCAATTGAACATGCCGCTTCATGGCTTCTACTAAATGTGTATTGGCTTTTTGCAATTCACGCATGCGCAGTGTTTGACAAAGGTCATTGACCACTTCGGTCGTATTGGATAGTTTGTTATACACATACACACGTACGTACAGGAATAGCCTTAATCCGATAGCTTCTGTAGAAAACACAACATCATGTTAGGCGTGCAGTTATTTTGAGAAAACTGTTTGCTATAGAAGAGTAACTGGTTTATTGATATATATCGATAGGTTATGGGGGGGGGATCAGAAATATGACACTATTTTGTATATCTGTTCATAAACCATAATATTATTTTATTTTATTTATTAAGATTGTTTTTTCAATTGTTTTAAAATTTCAACTCTTTAATTTATGCCTTTAGTGTTTTATTTAAAAACATAATTTATAATTATATAGTGTTTAATATATTAATGAACTAAGATATAATATATCTTATATAATAAGACATACATGTAGTGTTGTAAAATAAGCCAAAAAGATGCTCGTATCATGTATTCTCTATTACAGATAACTACAGTACCGGCTTGCAGGTATTGCTTTATAAGTCAATGACGTATTTCATTGTACACATGTAACTATACAATAAAGGGGTTACTGACCGCTGAGGTCAGCACATATCGAGCCATCACGTATGTAGACTTGCTGAAGTCAATAAATTTGTCCTTCTGAATTCATAATATTTCCTGCTTTTCGTTCCAGCCACCGTATTCCTGAAATTTCTTTTATATACACATTTTCGGGTTACATAGATCCTATTAATAATGTCATACATGTAGACTTGCTTAAGTCAATAAATTGTTGGTTTATTTTTTATTTTTTAACCATCCATGTTCTTCTATCCCGCCAAAGTTTTTCTCAAATGCTGAACCCTTTTCAATACAACGTAATCATTCATAATATTAGTGATCGTTATATTCTTCTTTTTACTTCTTAGGCTGGGTATACATATCGATTTGTTAATCAATGAATCCGATGCACTTTTATGACAACAGCAATCATAAACACATACACTGACTATCATATATATATGTAATGCCTTATTTCTGGTATCAAAAATAATTCTAAAATGTACAATTCAAGTTATGTGTATGTTAATGCCATCTGGATATTTGAATCAATTATTATCGATTTCGTGAAACAGTCATATGATCCAGAGTCATTATACACAGTGTTAGAGTGTTCTGTTGTTCCTACACGAGCGTTCAGTCAGGTCATTCACTTCAGTATCAATGACTTTCCAGATTGTTCTTAGGTACAATGTAATTCCCTTACCCCCCACGAAATCTTGTCCAGAGATACCAAGTGTCAGCAATGTAACATTTACTTAAGAAACAATATAGGTACCGAACTAGATACTTAATTAAGTCATGTTATCATTTTCAATTATATATGCAATAATATGGAAATAAACAAGAGAGATATTGGTTTATTGTCATGGCCCTTTAACTGAACATGATTTAGTTTTACATTATGTGACTTTATACTGTTATAGTTATATACATGTATGTACGATTCCTTCGTGTGTTTACTATACTATATGTTAAGTGCATACTTATGTTATGATAACTGTAGAACAGTTTTTTTTTCATGTTTAGGTATTTTGGTAGATTTGCCAGTATGCCACGTAATTTAAAAAAAAAAAGTTTGATTTTTAATTTGAGTTAACGACAGAGTCTGGGTGACCTAGGGTAGCATTGCCTTAAGACATAAATTACATGTTTTTCTTTCCAGACCTATGCTTCACAGTGCAATTTAATGTGGGCTCCGACGATGTGCAGATACATTGTACACCTAGACTCTCTGGTTAGAAATATCTTTCTATCAGTGCGATTGACATTACCAGAAGTTACGTAGAAGTAATAGAACATAGGAAATTGATTCCATTATTCTGAACCGAAAAGTCATTCACCTTTACATGACAGATCCGGTTATATTGACTCTCCGCTGTGGACAGAGAACTGGGTCAAGTTCTCCTGGCTCCACATGTGTAGGAGGCGCAGTGTAGTGGTATTTGGAGTAGGTATATCGATTATAAGGGGGTCAATCACCTAGGTTTTTGTACACTGGCGTATAGTAAGAATGATAGCAATATCAGCTGATTTTAGTACAGTGGACAAAAGAAAGTAAATAATAATGACAATGATTCAGAATATATTTAAAGAATTGATTATCTGAAAGTGGTCATTCAACTAGTTTTCTGTACACTGGCGTAGTTAGCCTGATAATTATAGTACAGTGGACTGGACGAAAGATTAAATAAAACATGATAATAATGGTAATACTTCTGTATATATTTAAGGCAATGGTGATCTGAAGGTGGTTTGCAGTGTAGAGGTATGGGGAGTAGATATATCGATTGTTAGGTGGTCAATCATCTAGTTTTCGTGACTCTAACGTGTAGTAAGCCTGATAGTTATGTACATGTAGTACGGTGGAATGGAAACAAGATTAAATAATAAATTAAGACATAATAATAATGGTAATGATTCAGTGTATATTTACGGAAATGATCTGAAGGTGGTTCGCAGTGTAGAGGTATAGATTGTAAGGAGCTCAATCACCTACAGCTAGTTGTCTTTACTCTGGCGTAGTAAGGATGTTAGTACAGTGCTACGGAGGACAAACCAGTGTAAAAATTATAATGTAAATGATTCAGTGTGTATTTAAGGATGTTAAATTATAATGTAATGATTCAGTATGTATTTAAGGAAATGATTCAGTATGTATTTAAGGATGTTAAATTATAATGTAATGATTCAGTGTCTATTTAAGGATGTTAAATTATAATGCAATGATTCAGTGTATATTTAAGGATGTTAAATTATAATGTAATGATTCAGTGTATATTTAAGGATGTTAAATTATAATGTAATGATTCAGTGTGTATTTAAGGATGTTAGATTATAATGTAATGATTCAGTGTGTATTTAAGGATGTTAAATATATAATGTAATGATTCAGTGTGTATTTTAAGGATGTTAATTATAATATATGATTCAGTGTGTATTTAAGGATGTTAAATTATAATGTAATGATTCAGTATGTATTTAAGGATGTTAAATTATAATGTAATGATTCAGTAAGTGTTATTTAAGGATGTTAAATTATAATGTAATGATTTCAGTAATGTATTTAAGGATGTTAAATTATAATGTAATGATTCAGTGTGTATTTAAGGATGTTAAATTATAATGTAATGATTCAGTATGTATTTAAGGATGTTAATAATAATGTAATGATTCAGTATGTATTTAAGGATGTTAAATTATAATGTAATGATTCAGTGTGTATTTAAGGATGTTAAATTATAATGTAATGATTCAGTGTGTATTTAAGGATGTTAAATTATCATGTAAATGATTCAGTGTGTATTTAAGGATGTTAAATTATAATGTAATGATTCAGTGTGTATTTAAGGATGTTAAATTATAATGTAATGATTCGATTCAGTATGTATTTAAGGATGTTAAATTATCATGTAATGATTCAGTGTGTATTTAAGGATGTTAAATTATCATGTAAATAAGTGTGTATTTAAGGATGTTAAATATAATGTAATGATTTCAGTGTGTATTTAAGGATGTTAAATTATAAATGATTCAGTGTGTAATTAAGGATGTTAAATTATAATGTAATGATTCAGTATGTATTTAAGGATGTTAAATTATCATGTAATGATTCAGTGTATATTTAAGGATGTTTAAATTATAATGTAATGATTCAGTATGTATTTAATTAAATTCGAGCGAAGTGGATGTATATGAAGTATTTAAGATTCAGTTAAATTGTTAAATTATAATGTAATGTAATGATTCAGTATGTATTTAAGGATGTTAAATTATAATGTAATGATTCAGTATGTATTAAGGATGTTAAATTATAATGTAATGATTCAGATGTATTTAAGGATGTTAAATTATAATGTAATGATTCAGTTGTATGTATTTAAGTTCAGTGTATTCTAAATTATAAATGTAATGATTCAGTATGTATTTAAGGATGTTAAATTATAATGTAATGATTCAGTATGTATTTAAGGATGTTAAATTATAATGTAATGATTCAGTAATGAAGGATGTTAAATTATAATGTAATGATTCAGTATTTAAGGATGTTAAATTATAATGTAATGATTCAGTGTGTATTTAAGGATGTTAAAACTTATGTAATGATTCAGTTTAAAGGATGTTAAATTATAATGTAATGATTCAGTGTGTATTTAAGGATGTTAAATTATAATGTAAATTTCAGTATGTATTAAGGGTAAGGATAAATGGTTTATATGTAATGATTCAGTGTGTATTCAGTGATATTTATTGTGATAAGGATGTTAAATTATAATGTAAATGATTCAGTGTGTATTTAAGGATGTTAAATATCATGATAATGATTCAATGATTTATGTATTATAAGGATGTTAAATTATCATGTAAATATCGTGTATTTAAGGATGTTAAATTATAATGTAATGATTCAGTATGTATTAAATTATAAGGATGTTAAGGATGTTAAATTATCATGTAATGATTCAGTGTGTATTTAAGGATGTTTAATGTAATTATTCAGTATGTATTTAAGGATGTTAAATGTAATGATTCAGTATGTGTGTAAATTAAAAATGATTCAGTGTGTATTTAAGGATGTTAAATTATAATGTAATGATTCAGTATGTATTTAAGGATGTTAAATTATAATGTAATGAAGTGTGTATTTAAGGATGTTAAATTATAATGTAAAATGATTCAGTGTGTATTTAAGGATGTTAAATTATCATGTAAATGATTCAGTGTATTTTAAGGATGTTAAATTATAATGTAATGATTCAGTAAATATTTAAGGATGTTAAATTATATAATGTAATGATTCAGTATGTATTTAAGGATTTAAATTATTGTAATGATTCAGTAGTGTATTTAAGGATGTTAAATTATAATGTAATGATTCAGTATGTATTTAAGGATGTTAAATTATCATGTAATGATTCAGTATGTATAAGGATGTTAAATTATAATGTAAATGATTCAGTATGTATTTAAGGATGTTAAATTATAATGTAATGATTCAGTATGTATTTAAGGATGTTAAATTATAAATGTAATGATTCAGTATGTATTTAAGGATGTTAAATTATAATGTAATTTCAGTATGTATTTAAGGATGTTAAATTATAATGTAATGATTCAGTATGTATTTAAGGATGTTAAATTATAATGTAATGATTCAAATTCATGTAATGATTCAGTGTGTATTTAAGGATGTTAAAATTATAATGTAATGATTCAGTATGTATTTAAGGATGTTAAATTATAATGTAATTCAGTAAGGACAGTATTTAAGGATGTTAAATTATCAATGTAATGATTCAGTGTGTATTTAAGGATGTTAAATTATATGTAAATGATTCAGTGTGTATTTAAGGATGTTAAATTATAATGTAATGATTCAGTGTGTATTTAAGGATGTTAAATTATCATGTAAATGATTCAGTGTGTATTTAAGGATGTTAAATTATAATGTAATGATTCAGTATGTATTTAAGGATGTTAAATTATAATGTAAAATGATTCAGTGTGTATTTAAGGATGTTAATATATGTAATGATTCAGTGTGTATTTAAGGATGTTAAATTATCATGTATAATGTATTGATCAGTGTGTATTTAAGGATGTTAAATTATAATGTAATGATTCAGTATGTATTTTAAGGATGTTAAAATTATCATGTAAATGATTCAGTGTGTATTTAAGGATGTTAAATTATAATTAATGATTAAATGATTCAGTGTGTATTTAAGGATGTTAAATTATCATGTAATGATGTTAAATGATCAGATTCAGTGTGTATTTAAGGATGTTAAATTATAATTAATGATTCAGTATTGTATTTAAGGATGTTAAATTATAATGTAATTTCAGTGTGTATTTAAGGATGTTAAATTTAAAACTGTATCTAATAATGTAATGATTCAGTATGTTATTTAAGGATGTTAAATTATAATGTAATGATTCAGTGTGTATTTAAGGATGTTAAATTATAATGTAATGATTCAGTGTGTATTTAAGGATGTTAATGTAATGATTTAATGATTCAGTGTAAAGTATTTAAGTGTTAAATTATAAGGATGTTAAAAGGATTAAATTATAATGTAATGATTCAGTGTGTATTTAAGGATGTTAAATTATCATGTAAATGATTCAGTGTGTATTTAAGTATGTTAAATTAAGATTCAGTGATGTTTAAATGTTAAATGTAATGATTCAGTGTGTATTTAAGGATGTTAAATTATCATGTAATGATTCAGTATGTATTTAGGATGTTAAATTATATATTAATAAGGATGTTAAGGATGTTAAATTATCATGTAAATGATTCAGTGTGTATTTAAGGATGTTAAATTATCATGTAAATGATTCAGTGTGTATTTAAGGATTTAAGGATGTTGATTAATGTATTTAAGGATGTAAATTATAATGTATTCAGTATTTTTTTTTCGTATATTCCAGTAAGGAATATTTAAGATGTTTAAATTAAAATGTAATGATCAGTATGTATTACAGGATGTTTCAATTATAATGTAATGAATTCATATGTATTTAAGATGTTAAATAATATGTAATGATTCAGTATGTATTTAAGGTTTGTAAATGAAATGTAATGATTCAGTAGGATTTAAGGATTGTTAAATTATGCCACTACATTTTTCTTCTGTTACAATACCATCTATTATTAGCACTGGCGGATCCAGATTTTTTTCTTTTGTGCAATCCAGACTGAACCAGAGTAACTAAGGTCATTGAGAGGTCAATGTTAGTCTTTTTCTCATCGAAAGTTATTTTGCTTATCGTTACTCTCTCAGCGTTAGACATGGCATACAAATGTATAGAGTACAGTACAGTAGTGCTAAAAATCTAAGTTGTGATTTACCATTTGGCTGAAGAAAAATTCTTTCGACGTCCCCATATTCACTAAATATATCACGTATTTTCTTCACACTCATAAACGGCGGAATTCTACTGAGATATATCACCCCAGGAACAACTTCTTTCTTCTTTGTCTGTGTTATTTTTGGTGAAATCGCAGTGCTATCACTGTCCGTGTGTTCAATGTCCGCCATCTTTCTTTTCACATGAGACGGGGATTCCCCTTCTGGCGACATCGAGGCTGGGGTCACACTTAATAACGACAACAAACGACAAGAAACGACAACACGTTAAATATAAGGAAAAGTTAGTGACAACACAAGATATGTCATTCAGAACATTAAAATGAATATTTCTACCAAGTTTTATGAAGATTGGAGCAAAAATGAAGGAATTAGAGCGATTTTAATATTCTGAAATCGGCCGCTGGTCAACGATAAATCGAGTGACAAGAGGTTTGCCGTGACGGTATACCGACAACACGTTGTAACATCGAAAATGTTTTAAAAACCTAACGACAACAGAAGATGTGTTATTTGTCATACTATAATGCATCTATGTACAAAATTTCATTAAGATTGGAATAAAAATGAAGACTTTATACCTGTTTTAATGTTACGAGATCGGCGACTGGTCAGGTTTACTACCGACAACAGATCGACGACTCACACACGCCTGTACACGCGTGTGTACGAGTGCATAGGGCCTCGATACTGTTTGTCT
Organism: Argopecten irradians; assembly: GCF_041381155.1. Taxonomy (NCBI): domain Eukaryota; kingdom Metazoa; phylum Mollusca; class Bivalvia; order Pectinida; family Pectinidae; genus Argopecten; species Argopecten irradians. The sequence continues at coordinate 4,143,130 of NC_091148.1, read as the reverse complement.
AAGTAGGCCAAGGGCTAGGAGGGTCCCACATGCACCCCCCCCCCCAAACCTCCGAACCAATATTTTTCTGAACCCTTATGACCCACTGATCACAAATCCAAATGTTAACATTGCATAAGTTGGGATGAACTTCCGGTTATGACGTCATCAAGATGGCCGCCATCTCGAATTTCACTAAAAATTGAAAAATAGTCATAACATTAACATTTTTCAACCGAAGTAGACAAATGAGGTATCAAAATGACCACAATAGAACAACAAATACATATCAGGACCAAAAAAACCCAATATATGTAGTGATTTCTACGCAGGAAATTAAAAAATCGGATTTAAAGCCTAAAAATGGTGATTTTTCAGCAAATTTTTCATATTTTGTTTGACGCAGCAAAAATGTTTTCCAACAGCAATCTATTATTTCTAATAGGTTTTTTGACCACTTATCAATCAGTGTAAGCAACGAAAACAACCAAAACCAATGTTAACATCGTGTAAGTTCCGGTTATGACGTCATCAAGATGGCCACCATCTCGAATTTCACTGAAAAATGAACAATAGTCAAAACATTGACATTTTTCAACTGAAGTAGACAAATGAGGCATCAAAATGACCACAATAGAACAACAAATACATATCAGGACCAAATAATCCAATATATGTAGTGATTTGAACGCAGGAAATGAAAAAAATAATATTTTTCAGCTCAAAAATAGTAATTTTCAGCATTTTTTCATACTTGGCTTGACGCAGCAAAATTGTTTCCCAACAACAAATTATTATTCACAATCAGTTATTTGACCTCTTATCAATCGGTTAAAACAACAACAACAAAAATATATAGAAATGCAAAAGAGAATTGTTATACCATCATTTGGTTTAGAAAACATCACCGGATGCGGCATATGATTGTTATTTTTTCCAAACCGCTAACACTACATTTTCCTGGTGTCTTGGAATTTCCTTAATATAACATTGGCTATTGACGATTTATATCTTAACAAATTTGAATTTAAAGTTGGCTGAATATCTAAGTGGGACTTCAAAATAATCCATTTTCATATTCGAAATTTTGTAGACTAGTAGCCTCTCAAACTGAATTATTATAGAAAAACGCTAACTAATAGCTATGGGGTATCAAATTAAAGTTCCGTAAATACCATGACACTTTTCTAAACATATTGTGTCTTTTAGAATGAGCACATCCATTGTTTATTTCCTGTGTATAACGCAAGGAAATATAAGATGGTTACTGCAGTGTCACATATTTCTTAATGGTAATCATTTTCGTTGTGCGTGCTTTCTCGCCAGAGTGTCGTCTTCGACCTCGGTGACCTGATGTGACATTACATTACCGGGTTACCATCGTGGTTCTAACTTATCAACTATCCATGGTCAGAGTTAAGATCAGAAACATCGGCTTCAGGGATGTGGGAGCTCTTCCTTTTTCCAACGTAGTTTCACCTAGATTCACATATCGTATATGATGTTCCAGACTTCCCTGGCATGATGGAAAAGACACCAGATCAACATTCTGCGGAGGGTTGAGTTGGTTCTCCTTAATTCGTATGAAGCACAATTCCTCATTCTTGTGAACCTCAGTGACCATAAGTGGCACAGGTGGATTCTTTGAGGTCATAAATGAGGTCTGCAGTGAAGTTTCACTCTTTGAAACTTCCAGACTATTAAGTCTGGAAAGCACTTTAGAGAAGTCTCTACTGGAGAGTCTTCAATGGTCTCTTTGCGCATACACCAGATGTTACACAACCAGCACCTTCAAGGGAGTGGGAGAAGTCAGACCAATGAAAAACATTTAACATTGATGCCCTCATTAATGACCTCGATGATATCACCTGTGTAATTTATGGTTGCACGAGGGTCCACAAGATTCTTCATACGAATTATGGAGTTATGTGCTAAGGAGAACCAATCCACCATTGGAAGAATGTGCATTTGGTGTAATTTCCATTATGCCGGAGAAGTCTGAAACAGCATATACGTACGATATGTTAGAATCTGAAAGAGATCCCACATCCCTGAACCTGTTGTTCCTGATATGAACTCTGGCCGTGGATGGGTCATAAAAGGCTAGAAAAACACTGGTAATGCAGTGTCACATGAGCTCATCGACATCGAAGACGTCGATCTGGCTTTCGACGAATTGGATACTGATATCTCGAGTACTCTGATTCGGACTGCATGTACCAGCTACCAGATATGCCGTGTCTCTTCAATGGATAGGTCAGTGAGGCGAGAAAGCACGCACAATGATAATGGTTATCATTGAGAACCAGTGAAAGACATATTAGTGACATTGTAGTAACCATCTGACATTTTGCTTATGCTATGCATAGGAAATAAACATTGAATGTGCTCATTTTCGAAGACACAAACGCTTTGGGAACCGTTAATGATATTAACGGAAACACAGGCTTAGCTTAGGTTACATTTGTCAGTAGGTGTTGTGTTGAGGGTTTGAGACGCTGCTAATCTACAAAATTGAGGGTATAACAATAATTCTTTTTTTTGCATTTCTATATATTGTTGTTTTTGTTTTTACTGATTGATATGAGTTTAAATAACTGAATACGAGTAATAATTTGTTGTTGGGAAACATTTCTGCTGCGTCAAGCCAAGTATGAAAAATTTGCTGAAAAATCACCATTTTTGAGCTTAAAAGCTTATTTTTTTATTTTTTCCGTACAAATCACTACACATATTGGATTATTTGGTCCTGATATGTATTTGTCGTTCTATTGTGGTCATTTTGATACCACATTTGTCTACTTTAGTTGAAAAATATCAGTGTTATGACTATTCTTCATTTTAAGTGAAATTCGAGATGGTGGCCATCTTGATGACGTCATAACCGGAACCTATACAATGTTAACATTTGTTTTTGTTGTTGTTGTTGTTTAAACTGATTGATAAGTGGTCAAAAAACTTTTTTTGAAATAATAGATTGTTGTTGGGAAACATTTTTGCTGCGTCAAACAAAATATGAAAAATTTGCTGAAAAATCACCATTTTTGAGCTTTAAATCCTATTTTTTCATTTCCTGCGTAGAAATCACTACATATATTGGATGTTTTGGTCCTGATATGTATTTGTTGTTCTATTGTGGTAATTTTGATACCTCATTTGTCTACTTCGGTTGAAAAATGTTAATGTTATGACTATTTTTCAATTTTTAGTGAAATTCGAGATGGCGGCCATCTTGATGACGTCATAACCGGAAGTTCATCCCAATTTATGCAATGTTAACATTTGGATTTGTGATCAGTGGGTCATAAGGGTTCAGAAAAATATTGGTTCGGAGGTTTGGGGGGGGGGGTGCATGTGGGACCCTCCTAGCCCATGGCCTAAAGCCATTATTGTGTAAACATCATTATAGTCGGTGTAGAACTCTAGGCCATACTCAATACACGAACTCTTTTGAAGATAATTGTAAAAAATTTCTTACACGTGGTTGAATCCAGATTTTTTTCTTAACATTCCACAAATAGATGCTTTTATTAATAATTTCATGATTTGTTTACTTGTCAGCCCTGTGTTTCAGCAGATTTGAGTACCCAAAATGGAACACCTCCTAAATAATTAAAGTTTGATTAATAAATGTCCAGGCATGAAAAAAAATGTTTGAATTCATTTAAAGAAAGTTCAAACATATTTTAGTTTATTCAGGGCACATGTCTTTCAAAAATATTCCATTCAGCATTTATTTTCTCATTTTAAAATATATGGTGTTTTTAGGGGTGTCGCACGACGTCGTTTCCCGGAGTTTTTCAAAATTTCATTATTTTTAAACACAGATAATAAGCAACTGGAAAGAAAATTGTCACAAAATAGTCAGCACCTTAGTTTTTGTTCAGGACTGTTATTGTTAGTTTAGATTGCAAACTGAAAATTCTGTATCACATATTTTAAAAGTGTTTCATTTTGGGTAGCGTTCCAAATTGGGTAGCGTCACGTTAGTTTTTTTGTGTGTGTGTATTTTTAGCTGCGTAAATATTTTTATATTAATTCACTTTTTTTATTAACGCGGTAACTTTATTTAATACGTTTTATTTGAAAGATTAAGTTTAAATATCTTGAATCCCGTCTTGCGGGCACACAAGATTTCGCTTGCGTATCGTAAGTTTTAATTTCGGGAAGCTTACAAATATTACGTTTATTTAACACTTTTTATTACTGAACTTACACATTTTATTTATTGAATGATTTTTACTGACACATACATACGTGTAATTCATTTGAAAAGTATTAGAAGGTCAACGAATTTTAACTGTTACAACATCTTGAATCCCGTCTTGCGGGCACACAAGATATTTCGCAAACATATCGTAAAATGTCCAACTGATAATTTCACAAACTTATCATTTAAAGTCTAACTGTTTAAGAGAAACACAATCCTTAAATATCTTGAACCCCGTCCTGCGGGCACACAATATTTCGCTAAGACATTTTTTCTGTTTAGACGGACCGTGCGATTCTGTTCATTTCCACGTACACGTTTTCGTGTATCCGGTTTTTTCGCGATGGCTGGTGTTTTTGTAATAGTTAGCATTCCATTAGTGGAAGATATAAGTTCTTTTTTCTGCTTCACAAGTTTCAAAAACTTGTGCACGTTCCGTTGTCGTTGTCTTTGTCTTTGGCAGTGTTCTCCAAAATACTGAACTTATTTTTAAATGTTGCGCATGCGGAGCTAATTCGTACTCTCCTATTCCGTGACGCGATCTGCGCACGTGGTTGTACTTCGTGTTTTGTATGTGCTCTAATCGTTTTTCGAAAAATTTTCCAGTCACCAACAAGCTTTATGATGTCATTCATTGATTCGCAATTGTTGTTTTTCCAGCCTTTGGGTATATGGGGGCATCGTACTCGGGCCTCAACCACCCTGCGCCGGATAGTTGGTAAAGTTTTTTCAGACCAATATGTACCCATACGTTCACCATACATATTGTCGATTTTGCTTGATACTGAATCAAATTCTTTGATAGTATCCAAATTGATCAGTCCATCCTCGCCAAAGATAGACGACATTATCGGCGCTTTTTCTTTGTCGTTCATTCATGCTCCCGAAAATATACGCAAATATTTTATACAAAAATGTACAATAAAAAAAACATATAATAATGTATTTCTTAAGATAACATATGGGAAGTATATATACACACCATATGTTTACATAACAATAAATACAATCGCGAACTGTAATCACTCTGATAATATACACACGTGTGTGCTTCTTCTATGTATACTGTATGCAAGCCGTCGTAGACGTTTCAATGACCATTACTCATTCAAATCTTCATCAATAGTCATTACAATTGACATGAATTACTTTCTTTAGATATATCTATTCAAATAAACATTACAGTACGAATGATTTCCACTAATTAACGGCAATTTTATGTTGCAATAAATATTATGTTTCTGATCGCAATAAATATTTCTATCTGTCAAAGTCCATATAGACTGCAGAATAAATACATATTTTCTCATATCTCTGTGGCACATCATCTAGTCTGTCTGTGGTCTTGATGTAGTGGACATTTTACCTGGACACGATGTCCACTAGTGCACTCCGTGTCTACCTGTAGTCTAAATCTTGTGCACTCCGTGTCTACCTGTAGTCTAAACCTCGTGCACTCCGTGTCTACCTGTAGTCTAAACCTCGTGCACTCCGTGTCCACTCGTAGTTCACACCGTGTGCACAATGTGTAACCTTTAGTCTACTACCAACTGTATACACTCTGCGTCTCTTCATATTTGAAATCGTCATTACTCCTTTATTTTTACTCCAATCTTAATGAATTTTTGTACAGAGATGCATTATGGTATGACAAACAACATATCTTATGTTGTCGTTAGGTTTTTCTATTTTTTTAATGCTATGATGCGTTGTCGAACATACACACTCGCGATATAAATCTGACCAGTCGCCGATCTCGTAACATTAAAACAGGTATAAAGTCTTCATTTTTATTCCAATCTTAATGAAATTTTGTACATAGATGCATTATAGTATGACAAATAACACATCTTCTGTTGTCGTTAGGTTTTTAAAATATTTTCGATGTTACAACGTGTTGTCGGTATACCGTCACGGCAAACCTCTTGTCACTCGATTTATCGTTGACCAGCGGCCGATTTCAGAATATTAAAATCGCTCTAATTCCTTCATTTTTGCACCAATCTTGGTAGAAATATTCATTTTAATGTACTGAATAACATATCTTGTGTTGTCACTAACTTTTCCTTGTATTTAACGTGTTGTCGTTTGTTGTCGTTTCTTGTCGTTTGTTGTCGTTTGTTGTCGTTATTAAGTGTGACCGTCGAGGCTGTAAATAAATGCCAATAATATCAGAAACATATACATATTATATATATTTCTGATAATATGGACTAGAAAAGTATTAATATTATTATATTATCAATTGTTGTTTATTATTTTTCCGACCCAAAAAATAGATTTTATTAAAGTTACTAAATATTTGCCGTAATTCTCATGCTTACGAGGCCCATAACCCCATTAATACGGTAACATTTAGTAGTCCTTTGGAATCTAGTACAGTTTTAAAGAAAGAACATTTCACCTAGGTAGTTTAGGAGTCTTGTTTAAAAAAAATAAAGCCTCATTTATATTTTTATTAGACTGCCGGGCGCCTATTAGTATAACCGTCTATTCAAGATGGCCGCGCCCATGAACGAGTGGGCGTGTCAAAATTAGGAGAAGAAGAAACCGAAAGACAACATATAAACATGCCTTCTGCGACCGTGACAGTTCGGTAATTGTATTTCTAAGGGAACGGTTTTCATAAATTTTAATCTTTAAAATGTATTCCTATGCTTATGTTGTGAAAAATCGTTAAAAATTACATTTTGTGTGATTTTGTTTGTATGATGCTAACCGAGTTATATATTTATGGAAATCTGTACATTGTGTACAATTAATGTTACTGTGTAATGACTGAGTCAGCTGGTCTAGAAGCCAATGGATTACTTATAGATCGTAGATCAAGTGAATCAGACATGTTGATGGTAAGATTAAGTACAGTAAAACCCCTCTAACTCGAACCCGGATTCCTCGAATACTCCCTATTCGTCGAACTGGTCGTACGGTCCCGACCGTCTCCCTATATAATCTATGTAGCAAAACCCCGGATAGCTCGAACAGCTATTCGTCGAATACCTCTTATTCCTCAAACAGAAATATGTCCCCGTTTCATCAAATACATAGTATTTACCCATGTATTCGTCGAACAGGTGTTAGCCATTGAGATTGTTTTACCTGTGTCACACCTGACTGCACCGACCGACATAGATAATTGCTCACAATCTTGTGTTTATACAGTTGGCATGTCGAGCCTTTAGGTAATTAAGAGATTAATGGTGTCATTATTACCTACCTACACGATCGCAAGTCGTTGTTTGATGCTTACTTTATTTGAATATTTCAGAAAAGGCATTAAGTTATTAATGTTTTATGAAAATACGGAAGTTGTTGATCCGTGTTAATAGAAAGTACGCATTGTGAAATGACAAAAGAGGTGAAAGATATTGCTGACGTCCGCCTAATTATAAAAGTTTATTTTTTTTAATTTCTTTGTTGGTTTCATTCGACAGGCTAACATAATGTTATTTATCAAAAGATGTAAACGATATCAAACAATATATGCGAAGTACATCGTATCTCGTCAATTGTATTTTGTAACTTTACTCGTAAAGACATGTAACCCAATGTTACGCTTTTACTAAACAGACATCTATAAATATCTTTTCTAATGTCCGTAAATATGCTGGTTAATAACTTTATTGTGAGTAGGTATATATTTTGTAAATGTTTTAAATGATTTATGATAATTAAATAATAGAAATTAACTCCTTGTTGACCAATATGGATTCTACATTGACCTAGATGACGATCGCTTACTCTGCTGTGAATGATTTAGGGCTTTCTTGTTAGCTTTTTCAAACGCTAAATTTATGTTATACATTTTTTTTGCAACTTGATATTGCTATCAATAAAACACTTAAATAAATCCAAAATGTTGAAAGATAGGGTAATTAAAATGTCATTGTCGTGCATTGTTTGTCATAGTTTGAGACCGTACATTTTGACTGTCGATCGTGACCAACCTCGGATGAGTAGAATACCCCGTATTCCTTGAACAATTGACCTGGTCCCCTGCTGTTCGAGTTATAGGGGTTTTACTGTATATACATATATGTACATGTAGATACATCTTTTTTCTAGTGTAGCAGGTTTTAATTGTTTAGTTATGTTGTTGCCTTCTAGCTTCACACGAGGGGATGTTATCTCTTAGTTCAGTTGGTAGAAAGGCAAACCAGTAAGTGCAGGGTCGCGGGTTAGAGCCCGTAGGTGGCACACTACTCTCGCCCTGTTACATTTTTGGAGAGAGATTTCGAACCAGGGTTGATCTATGTTCCGAGTGAACACATTTGAAAGGGGGAAGTGGTGTAGCAAGTTTTAATTGTAAATAGTGATACAGATGCCTTCCAGCTTTGTGATAGGGGGGGGATCCCTTTAGTTTAGTTGGTAGAGCGAGTTTAGCGACAGACCAATAGGTCTGGGGTCTGGGGTTCGAGCTAGGCGGGTGGCACACTACCCTGTTACACAGGGACCTGGCACATTTTTTTAACTAACTGTATACATATATTTATATATCACATCACATGGACATGGTTCTTTTTTACTTATATATATATATATATATTGTAAACTGTGGGTTAAAAATTTTCATGCCAGGTCCCTGTGCCCTGTTACACTTGTGATAGAACTTTGGTAGGCTATCAGGACCACTCCAGATCAGCTAAAGAGTGTAAGTCGTGCCAGGTTTGGTAGGCTATCAGGACCACTCCAGATCAGCTATAGAGTGTAAGTCGTGTTAGGTTTGGTAGGCTATCAGGACCACTCCAGATCAGCTATAGAGTGTAAGTCGTGCTAGGTTTGATAGGCTATCAGGACCACTCCAGATCAGCTATAGAGTGTAAGTCGTCCTAGGTTTGGTAGGCTATCAGGACCACTCCAGATCAGCTATAGAGTGTAAGTCGTGCTAGGTTTGGTAGGCTATCAGGACCACTCCAGATCAGCTATAGAGTGTAGGTCGTCCTAGGTTTGGTAGGCTATCAGGACCACTCCAGATGAGCTATAGAGTGTAAATCGTCCTAGGTTTGGTAGGCTATCAGGACCACTCCAGATCAGCTATAGAGTGTAAGTCGTGCTAGGTTTGGTAGGCTATCAGGACCACTCCAGATCAGCTATAGAGTGTAAGTCGTGCTAGGTTTGGTAGGCTATCAGGACCACTCCAGATCAGCTATAGAGTGTAAGTCGTGCTAGGTTTGGTAGGCTATCAGGACCACTCCAGATCAGCTATAGAGTGTAAGTCGTGTTAGGTTTGGTAGGCTATCAGGACCACTCCAGATCAGCCATAGAGTGCGGGTTTCATAAGTCGTCCTAGGTTTGGTAGGCTATCAGGACCACTCCAGATCAGCTATAGAGTGTAAGTCGTCCTAGGTTTGGTAGGCTATCAGGACCACTCCAGATCAGCTATAGAGTGTAAGTCGTCCTAGGTTTGGTAGGCTATCAGGACCACTCCAGTTCATCTATAGAGTATAAGTCGTGCTAAGTGTAGCCTGTAATTCAGATACTACTTTACTGTAGTGTTTGGAATTGGTTCAAATATCATGGTCGATCATCAATTTTGTTTAACCAATCAATGACCGATTATGCACTCTTCAATTCGTCTAGACGCTTGAAATTTGAAATAATATGAGTGATAACCACACAGAAGGGAATGATTTTAACAAATTGGTTATTATTTATTTTGCATGCTTCACTGATCAGCTAACTTTATACTTTGATTTATCATAGTGTCAGAAAATTCTGACGAAACTCGATTACAGATTTCATACTTGATTAATTGATCTTTGTTCAACTACATTCCATGTACACGTACATACTGCTGAAAGTATTGTAAATTGTTCTTACTGTTTTACTGTGTTAAATTGGTTTACTGTTTAAGGAATAATCACTGAGTTTTAATGTTGGTTATTTTGTAATTTTCAGGGAACTGAAAAACAAAGACACCTGTATAGATATCACAGTGCCAACCTACAAGGAAACCAAAGGATTACTACAGTCCACCTTCGAGTTCCATGTTGTTGTAGTTTCTTCGTTACCATTCTTCAAATCTGCGAAACATAAACCAGGAGATGTTGTTCAATATATGGTTAACAAGATTACATATTCAAAAGCATATTTTTTCCAGATGCACAGTTAATCTGTATTTGCAGTTCAGTCACTATTAGTCTATATGTAGTGAATTTCTTTTTATAAAACTTGTCTTGAAGTTTTAAAGATGCTCCACCATCGACAAAGCATAAATGATGCTCATCATTTGAACAATAAATGTTTTTTACCCATGTAAATGTATGTCTAATTAACACAAAAATAATAGAAAATAAATGGTTTTAATCAGTACTTTATTTTATATAGGGCATTGTGCCATCAAATTTCTTCAGGCCGCAATTTATCATTTTGGATATTTTTATCTTGAAGCAAAATAAGAAGCTCAAACTTTTGGTGGTAATGGTGTGAAGTGAGTAACACTGTACCATTTTGTCTGCTCCTGTTTTTGATTGAGAATGAAACACCATAAATCAGCATCTATAATATTTTGCTAGTGAAGACTCGCAAAAATAAAAGTTGACTCATTTCATAAAATCTCCTATAAAATAAACAGGTATTTAAGATCATTCATATTTGTATTAAGATGAATATAAAAAAAAACACCTTGAAATAACCATAAGGATATGTATTATTTTCTATTATTTTCAGGTATCTAAAAAATTTGCAGAGTTTGAAGATCTACATTCCAAGTTAGGTGTTAAATTCTCAGGAACGGTCTTACCTCCGCTGTCCAAGAGAGCCATCATAGCCAATGATTCTGTGGCAAAGGAAAGACGCGGAAATCTTGATTCTTTTCTGAAATTTGTGGCTTGTACTCCAAAACTTTCCACTTCTTCAATCTTGCTTGAATTCTTAGGTAATGAACATTTTAAACTTGATTATGGTAGTAGATTAAATGGTGGTTAAAATATGGAGATTGTAACAAAATCAGACAAACTTGTTTTATGCTTGAATCACCTACAGTTGTTGTGGAGTGAAATGTTATAACATTCATCATTACGCTTTAATTGACTGAATGATCAGAGGTCTTATATAGAGCATTTTAAATTTGTATGTTATGACTGGCATTCACAGTTACAGAATAATTGTGCCGTCATGTGTTTGCGAAGGCAACATAACATTTTTCAGAGAAAATGATGCGAGTCTCAACATAAGTATGTCACAATGGATACCTTCCTGCAAGGGAAGTAACTCTGCAATATATATGGACAGAATATCTTTCTGATGTTCGAAAAGTATAGGCCAAAGGGTACAGTTTGAGTTTTATGACTCTAGTAGATTTATGGTGGGTAAAAGGCTTTCTGAAACAAAATCTAAAAGTTTCTGACAACAATAGTAATATGCCAAGGAGAAAGAGCAAAAATTAAACTTGAGAATGACTGGAAAAAATGGGAAAAAATAGCTAAACTTTAACCTTTTATTTGTACACCTCACCCTGAAATATTTGCAATATGATAATCATAGATGTATACATTTTTTTATATATTTAATTTTTTTTATTATTATTATTATTATTTATTTATTTATTCATTATTATCATTTTTTGTTTTGCAGATATAACTTCTCATTTCTTCGATCTTTGTGTACTGTATGTGACACTCTAAATACCATTTCTCTGTCTACCCCTCCCCTTTATCTATCTTTTTTTTCTCTCTTTCTCTCTCTTTCTTTCCTTTCTCTTTGTTTTTCTTTTCTGTTGTTTTTTGTTTTTTGTCTCTCTCTGTGTATATTTGATAGTATAAGGTGTATGTGTGTGTATGAGAAGAATGAAAGTGTCCTCGTTTGTCATGTTAAATGTGTTACAAAATTTGAAAAAATAAAAAATTACCAAAAAAAAACCAATAGTAACATGAAACAAATACAAGATTTCGTGTGTAATATATTGTAACAGTGACGATTCATTTCGTTTTTTGTGGTCTGGCACAGTGATAGTCAATTAACGCACATTGTTTAGGAAGACGGCTGAAAACATAAGAATACCCATGTTATGAAAATTAACATTTAATTGAATTCAATTAAATCGTATAGAAGATTATGATAATTATACTATAAGAGTAAATGATTCAAGTTGTGCTTACAAAATAAGTGTACATCTCAAGAGATACCTGCCTGCAAGGGAAGTAACTCTGCAATATGTATAGACAGAATATCTTTCTGATGTTTGTAAAGTATAGGCAAAGGAGATGCTATTGATCCTTTACTTTCAAACATTTTAAGAGACGACAAATGCTTATATTTAAAAAGATAATTTTCTAGTTTGAGTTTGATTACTTATGCTAATTTAAATTAATGGACTGGAAATATAGGATATTATATGTGCCAATATATATATGTAAGATAAAAACTAATTTAATAAATTTCATATTACATATTCAAGCGTAAGATTCTATCATCACATAATCAGTATATGTGGAAATACATACACAAAATATTCATGTTCATTTAGTTTAAAGATGCTCCACCGCCGACAGCATAAATCATTTGAACAATATTTGGTGTTTAATTGTGTATATATATGTCAGTTAGGATTTTAGCTTTCTGTATATACTGAGACAATAATATAGTTTATATTATAATTATACACCTCAGGTGTAAATGAAATAAAGATAGGATTTTAGCTTTCTGTATATACTGAGACAATAATATAGTTTATATTATAATTATACACCTCAGGTGTAAATGCAATAAAGATAGGATTTTAGCTTTCTGTATATACTGAGACAATAATATAGTTTATATTATAATTATACACCTCAGGTGTAAATGCAATAAAGATAGGATTTTAGCTTTCTGTATATACTGAGACAATAATATAGTTTATATTATTATAATTATACACCTCAGGTGTAAATGAAATAAAGATAGGATTTTAGCTTTCTGTATATACTGAGACAATAATATAGTTTATATTATAATTATACACCTCAGGTGTAAATGCAATAAAGATAGGATTTTAGCTTTCTGTATATACTGAGACAATAATATAGTTTATATTATAATTATACACCTCAGGTGTAAATGAAATAAAGTTAGGATTTTAGCTTTCAGTATATACTGAGACAACAATATAGTTTATATTATAATTATACACCTCAGGTGTAAATGCAATAAAGTTAGGATTTTAGCTTTCATTATATACTGAGACAACAATATAGTTTATATTATAATTATACACCTCAGGTGTAAATGAAATAAAGTTAGGATTTTAGCTTTCATTATATACTGAGACAATAATATAGTTTATATTATAATTATACACCACAGGTGTAAATGAAATAAAGTTAGGATTTTAGCTTTCAGTATATACTGAGACAACAATATAGTTTATATTATAATTATACACCTCAGGTGTAAATGAAATAAAGTTAGGATTTTAGCTTTCATTATATACTGAGACAATAATATAGTTTATATTATAATTATAAACCTCAGGTGTAAATGAAATAAAGATAGGATTTTAGCTTTCTGTATATACTGAGACAATAATATAGTTTATATTATAATTATAAACCTCAGGTATAAATGCAATAAAGATAGGATTTTAGCTTTCTGTATATACTGAGACAATAATATAGTTTATATTATAATTATACACCTCAGGTGTAAATGAAATAAAGTTAGGATTTTAGCTTTCTGTATATACTGAGACAACAATATAGTTTATATTATAATTATAAACCTCAGGTGTAAATGCAATAAAGATAGGATTTTAGCTTTCTGTATATACTGAGACAATAATATAGTTTATATTATAATTATACACCTCAGGTGTAAATGCAATAAAGGCTGGAAAGTACAGAAAGGATGGTGAGCTTCAAGATGATACTGACACCAAGAGTTCAGAGGACCAAGATGATTGTACGGAACAGGAGAAACAAGATGTAGAACAAAGGTTAGTTACATTGATTATTAATTTTTATAATTAATTGTTATATCTCTGAATAGGGTGATAAAGTATAATTGTTTAAATCTTTCAGCCTGAATATTCATAATGAACTGTTCCATCTTTTCAATTAAAAGAGCTCAAATATATCTACAGGGATAAATGAGTTTGGTGATATGTGTAGAATTAATATTAAGTCATTTAGTCAAAGTCACTTCACAGTTACATTAAAAATATTAAATGTTTCAGTTAGGTATAAGTTACCATTAAATTGTTTCCTTTACTGATCACACTAAAACATTCAATTTTTTATAGTTTATTTGATGAAGAGGAAGATGAAAATGCAGATGACTTTTTTGCTAAAGATGAGGATGCCGGGGGGGAGGATATGCTTGGTGGTATAGGCAATGATTATGGAGGGCGATTTGAAGGTCAGTCACTCTCCAGAGTGAATATATGGAAAAATTTACACCAATCACGCACAGGACTTTCAGCATGAATATTTCCCTGCTCATAATAACTAATAGTTATTTTATCCCATAAAAAATATCATCATGAAATGTTTGCACATCCAAATAACAAATTTGCATTTTCCCGATTTAGCCTACATGTATATTAAAAAAAAAGCCTCAAAAACATGTAATGGCCGAGTGGTCAAGATCTCCTGAAATAATACTACAATTATGGTAAGCTCTCCACCTCAGGTTGCTAGTTTGAAACCCATGTTGGACAGTTGCTAGGTCCTCCCACTGGTCGGTGGTTTTTCTCCAGGTACTCCTATTTTCCTCCACCTATAAACCTGGCACCTCCTTTAAACTAATCAAACCAAACAAAAAGCATGTACATTTAGAGTTACCTCCCTTTATTTGAATCGTAAGATTATATTAGATATTGAGTTTCGACATCAATACCTAAGGTATCCACATCTCAGTTGTCAGGTACTGATCCTAGGTTGATTATTATTTGGTGGTAAGTCTGAATTTCCTCCATCTCCTAAATATTATTTGGTGGTAAGTCTGAATTTCCTCCATCTCCTTATTATTTGGTGGTAAGTCTGAATTTCCTCCATCTCCTTATTATTTGGTGGTAAGTCTGAATTTCCTCCATCTCCTTATTATTTGGTGGTAAGTCTGAATTTCCTCCATCTCCTTATTATTTGGTGGTAAGTCTGAATTTCCTCCATCTCCTAAATCTGTCGCTGGCTGGTAGTCATTGGCCATAAAGTAAAAACACAAAACCCTATTGGTGATTGCAAGCTATCATTCCTAGAAAATAAAATTTGACAATTAAGTGTTATATTCTTAATTTTATGTTTTAACTTTTTTTATGTATGAAGATGATACCAAGCTTTTTGAAGACCAAGATTTATCAGGAGCTTTGACAGAAGAAGATGCCAATGAATTAGTTCTACCAGCAGCTAGAGATGTTAAAACCAAGGATTCTTCAAGTCTTTTTACAGATGAAGATAATTCTGACCTTTTCCAGTAAGTCAAAATATTTCTCAATCATGCACATTGCAATTATGACTAATTAATAATCAAAATTATAACTACTTCACAATGCCACAATCTTAGTAAATACCCAAATTTTGACACACTGGTCAGTTATCTGGAAATTTACTCTAATTATAGGCGAGAGGTCTATTTGGATCCCCATATTGTAAGATATTCTGGTGTAACAGAGTTACGTCCCTTTGTTTGATAACTTTGATTGATCAGTATGACTATAAGCCAACAACTGTGTTTTTCATTAATTAGCGATAAGAAATCATGATTTAGTTTTAATCTCATTGAAAATGTTTACTCTAAAGGTACAGCCTTATGTGTCTGAATCCAGAAATATCAGATCATAGTGAAGACTTTTAAACATAGAAACGTGAAATCAAGTTGCTGCCAATATGAGTTACTTTCGCATTGGTTAATAAATAATTCAGAATCCATTTAAACTTAAAAGTCGGGATTAAAGTACTTTTGGTTTAAATTCCTTTTTAAAAGAAAAAATCATTTTATATAAACAGTTTTTATTAAATAGATTGCAGCCAAATGAATGATAAAGAGTTTTGAAATATTTTTTTTTTTTATGTTAGAATTGATGATGATTTGGATAAACTATTAAAAATTGAACCAAAAAAGCCTGACCCCAAACCAAAGCCATCGCCTCGTCCAGCGGTAATGTCAGAGAAGCCAGTAGTTTCCTCAAAGAAACCATCAGTCCCGTCACAGAAACCAGCAGTTTCTCCTGATAAACCCGCACCAGCGCCACGGAAACCGAAACCTGCTGAAACAAAAGACGCCATTACCAAGCCAACAACAGTAAGAATGATTCCTTGCATTCCATTTAACTCTCAATTAAAAGCAATAAATTCTGAATGAATCTGTTTTGTTGTAAGTACAACTGTTAAGTCATACAATTAATGTTAAACTTTTGATAATAATGATATATCTCACGGAAGTACTACTAAATACTCATAGCAGGACATTTTCTGGTTACACTCAAATATAGTGTTATCTCACTGAAGTGTACCTTGAACTTTCCAGGCACTACTTTCCCTGGTCACATTATACTGACAGTAACTCAAATATATATTGTTATTGCACTGAAATAATGCCCTATCTTTGTATCAAGTTCACTTGTGATACTGTTTGAAAAAAAAATTAATAATTTTAGAAACCAAAACCAGTATTATCACCAAAACCAGCTTTGCCAAAGAAACCAGGTGCTGGAGGTCAGGAGGGCAAGCCAGAGTTACCAAAGAAACCCGCATCAAGTGCAGAGGAGGTTGCTGAGAAAACAACAGTAGAATCATTGGACACAGATGATATAATGCAGTATATTCAACAAAACGCTTCACAAGACGATGACCTTGACCTGTTTTCGTGATGTTATGGTGCTAAGATCAAGTTGTCGAAGCAAACTTTTACTGCAATCAGGGTGGAAGTTTGCTGAGCCAATGATTCAGATTTGGTGCTAAAATTAGGCCATTTTGCCAGTATTCTTCCAACTTGTCCTAAAGTTTTTGAAAATCCTTAATAATATTCCAAAACAAAATGTCCTAACAAAATTTCTAAAAACTCTAAAATATCTCAAAGGGTTTGAAATCAATCTGAAACACTGCCAGCAGTATTAATATGTGACCATATGTTAGTGAGGAGTTGTTTTAACATAATCACCCCTGTGGACACATTTGAACTCTTCGAATTAAAAGATTGGAAGAGTTCATTATGAAATTTCAGCAACTCATTCATCCCTAAAGACACATTTGAACTATTTCAGTTCAGTGCTTGGAACAGTTCATTGTTAAATTTCAGGTGTGAGTGAGATTTTCCAACTCATTTATCTCCCCCAAGACTCTTCCAATTCAAAGGTTGGAACAGTTCATTGTTAAATTTCAGGTGTGAGTGAGTTGTTTCATTTATCTCCCCCAAGACTCTTCCAATTCTAAGACTGGAACAGTTCATTGTTAAATTTTAGGAGTGAATAAGTTAAGGTGAACTAGAAATATAAAGTGTATTCTTAATTCATTTGTGATTTATAATACTCAGTATTAGCATGATATCTAAAAATGCAAACAAATACTCACTGTACATTATAATGTAAACACTGTTATAACGGATATCTGGGGACCAACAATATCATTATAAGTTCGTTACACAGATAATGCAGATATATCATGGGAACCCTGACGGGGAATGGACATTTCTATGTTCAAAGAATTAATGGATTCGTTATAAATGTGTTTTACTGTTCTTTATCAACGATATATTCATTCGATTTTATCTTGATTTCTCTTTGTGTCTTCTTTATGTTGATTGTTATCGATTATCAGTACATATGTAGGTGACATTCAGCCAGATTAACCGTGTTGTTAATTGATATCTACACTGTATATATCTACTCTCTCGGTAGTCATTAAATGTTAACACGATGTCCATTAATCGTTAATGATAACGTGAATATCATATCCAGTATTTTTTAATGTTGACATGATTGACAAATTTGCTAGCCAAGGGTATTCAGTACCAGATACTCTCCCTGTAACAAGCTGTTAAGGGACAGTATTGAACTATAAACACCCCTGGCAAGCGTATCCGCGAATTGTTTATTTGATTATATCCATTATTTTTTAATGTTACGTGATTATAAAATCCATTATTTTTTAATGTTACGTGATTATAAAATCCATTATTTTTTAATGTTACGTGATTATAAAATCCATTATTTTTAATGTTACGTGACTATAAAATCCATTATTTTTAATGTTACGTGATTATAAAATCCATTATTTTTAATGTTATCGTGATTGTATCCTTAATGGTTAATGGATGATAATGAAATCCATTAACTGTGAAGGGAGGAGAGCATAAGATGCTACTTACGTCTTCGTGAGAAGGCAATTAAATCCATAAATTGTGTTTTTGTATATGATCTTTATTCGTTTATGCATCAAATGCTCAAAATGTTCACAGAAAAATACACCCTGTGAAACTGCTGGAACGAATTCGCCTTTTGAGAGAATATATTGATATGAATGGAGAATCAATGTGAATCTTAAATTATGTAAGGAATAAAGTTATATATTAAATTTTGTTTTTAAATTTTAATTAGATGATATAATCAAATGAATAAAAATGATATTTCAAATGATACTAATAGCTGTTTATTTGTTTGATTATTGGTTACCACTTTTGATGAAAAACGTTATCTGGAATTTGAATTCATCAGTAATACCATTCTCCCACTCACAGGGACCAGGAACAATTTTTTTTACCAATAGTATTTACATATTTATATTACAGATACTATTATTTATATACATGTATAAATACTGTTTGTTAGAAATTCGTGCCATGTCTCTGTGCTTCCACTGTCGTGAAAATAAGTTTTATCAGCGCTTGTTTTCCATGAGATATATATATGTAAACCAACATCTTTTACATATATTAACGAGAGCGACTTTTTCTTGGCGATTTAATTTCGCGGTTTTGAGTCATAGTGATCTACTGGATCTGTGCCAAGAGTATGTATTCTTAAATCCACGAAATTGAATCGCACCCGAAAATAAGTTGGTTTACAGTATCTTAACACAACAAAAAAACAAAATGAATTTTCTGACATTTTATTTGATGAACGACATACATATGTTACAATTGTTTTGATAATACACGCTACAGATAATTTTGAAACTTTTGAAGCGATTTTTCGAACTTCAATCCAAATTAATGAAAGTGTTAAATTACATCATAAATCGAACTCATTATGATGAGTAACAAATACTTGAAGAATAAATTGTTTTACTCTAAAGATGAATACTTACAACAGTTTTACCATTCGCTTTACACTGGTACATGTATAAGGAAAAGTGATATTTTTACAAAACAAAACCATCAAATCACATTTTCAGGATGTATTGAAAGCTTGTGTTATTGCGTCAGTTCTTACCATAATGAGTAATTATATAGCTAGTATTTCATATATTATGCATATATTCATACATTAGATGACATCAGATATACAATTGTAGAATATATATATATATATATACGAATCGCTGATTCATAAGATATGGCACTGGTCTCGAATCCGCGGTTGTGTTCATTCCTGAACATCATAAAACCTTTCTGAAAACAAGCTACCGTGTAATACGTCATTTCTATAGCTTTATACAGTCATTTGTTTTCTGATAGTAATTGTCTAGTCATCACCCAAACACCAGAGTGTAGCAATACGTTGACAAAATGTACCGAAATGCTTATTTTTCTTCATAGTAGAAACACTGGTTTATTTAAAGAAAGGTTTCATTGAAAGGTTCTACTCTACTACATGTACTTAAAAAACTCTACTCTAAAAATCGTCGATACATTATTTACATTATGTGTGAACATTAGACATATTGAACATTTTTCATATTTCACATTATCCATAATCATTGCATGAAAAAATGGAGTTACATGTTTAGTGTTCACAAGGTTTGTTGCTTAATTTAAATATTATTGTTAGATAATTTCTATTTTAATTATTGTTTTTTGTTTACTATTACTATTTTCTTATGTAAGTAAAACTCTTATATACAATTGATTTGTAGTTAATTTGACACAATATGGTTCGTTCACAGAGCTTTCACGTCACAAGAATGGGTATTACCGGGGGGGGGTGTATGTTTCTGCAAATCGGAGCTCCTTTATATTATAACCCAGATCATGCGTTACCGTGGCACTTAAACTTTTGTGAACCGAATCCCAAAGAGAGTAACACAAATAGCTGTTCTATAAACTGTAATTATGATAATTTTAGATAATGAATTATCAATTATATTAAAAAATACAACCTTTAAGCCATCGCTGGAGAACCATGGTTGAAGTGAAGGGAGTAACCGGATTAAGGTAACTGTAGTTAGCCGAATCCATGAAGACTGTTACTCCGCGTGACTTCTGGGTTACCGACGATGCCTTTCCCCCTCTCTTTCAATTATCTACTATAAGTTAACAAACATACCTACTAGTTTTACAAATTGCAGAAATTGGTAAACTTGTTGATGAATTAGAAACATACCATCAGTAAAAATAATATGGTGAAATATTTACAAATGATCTTATGTTTAATGATACAGCAACTGTATTGCATGATTTCAATTAGCTATCAAGACATTTACTGGAATTCACGAAATTAATCAACTCACAAATAATCACAGATATTGGCATATTCATTTTAACATTATTCTTTTCAGTACAATATTTACACTCACTGCGTTTGTCAGTCATTCAAGCTCGGAAGTTCCATCTAGCAGACAAAACCTGTCTTTTTTAACACACAGGTCAATTCGTTAACGAACAAACTCCATCTGCAATATGTTTTTACACTTTCACGCAGTTACTTAACACTTTTTCAATATGATTAAAGCAATAATGCCATATAACAAAATAGATACAAATTCACCGGGATATCCATCCACATAGGTTAAAGTTCATCCTCGGAGACATGATTGATCGCACAACACTATACTACGTAGTGTAATCAATCATGTATGACCGGCGATGGGAATATTTACATCACATATTGTTATGTAATATATCATTATAGGTACATAATGCAATTGGAAGATGATATATTTTTATTTACATGATCACAGCCATACTTTGTTTTTATTACAAAGTTACCTCCATTGCGGACAAGTATCCATTGTGAAGTCATTATTTTTTCAGCGAATTTCACGTCGTTTTCACTGAAAATTATAACGTTAAGCTCGCACATATATGACGTCACAATCAATACCAACCCACAAGGGCAGGTAACTCTGTATTATACAAATACAGAATACACTCTTAGAATATCAACTTGGGAGATCGCTACATACATTCTTTGTATACAAAAACTGTTTTTCGAACATTTCACCGGGTTTACACGTCTAGTTTTTCATTCATTCTATTTCACATTTCATTAGGGTGGTATATATAGTTTTTCATTCATTTCGTCTTTCACACATTTCACCGGGTTGGCACATCTAGTTTCAGTCATTTCGTCTTTCACACATTTCACCGGGTTGGCACATCTAGTTTCAGTCATTTCGTCTTTCACACATTTCACCGGGTTGGCACATCTAGTTTCAGTCATTTCGTCTTTCACACATTTCACCGGGTTGGCACATCTAGTTTCATTCTTTTCCTCGTTCACACATTTCATCTGAATGGCACATCTAGTTTCAGTCATTTCGTCTTTCACACATTTCACCGTAATGGCACATATAGTTTTTCATTCATTTCGTCTTTCACACAATTCACCGGGATGGCACATTTAGTTTTATTTATTTCGTCTTTCACACAATTCACCGGGATGGCACATCTAGTTTCATTCTTTTCCTCGTTCACACATTTCATCTGAATGGCACATCTAGTTTCAGTCATTTCGTCTTTCACACATTTCACCGTAATGGCACATATAGTTTTTCATTCATTTCGTCTTTCACACAATTCACCGGGATGGCACATTTAGTTTTATTCATTTCGTCTTTCACACAATTCACCGGGATGGCACATCTAGTTTCATTCTTTTCCTCGTTCACACATTTCACCGGAATGGCACATCTAGTTTTATTCAATTCGTCTTTCACACAATTCACCGGGAATTTCATTCTTTTCCTCGTTCACACATTTCACCGTAATGGCACATATAGTTTTTCATTCATTTCTTCTTTCACACATTTCACCGGGTTGGCATATCAAGTGTCATTCTAGTTTTATTCATGTTGTCTTTTACACATTTCACCGGAATGGCACATCTAGTTTGTCATTCATTTCTTCTTTCACATATTTCACCGGGTTGGCATATCAAGTGTCATTCATTTCTTCTTTAACACATTTCACCAGGTTGGCACATCTAGTTTCATTCATTTTTTCTTCCACACATTTCACCGGGTTGGCACATCTAGTTTCATTCAATTCGTCTTTCACACAATTCACCGGGAATTTCATTCTTTTCCTCGTTCACACATTTCACCGTAATGGCACATATAGTTTTTCATTCATTTCGTCTTTCACACATTTCACCGGGATGGCACATCTAGTTTCATTCATTTCTTCTTTCACACATTTCACCGGAATGGCACATCTAGTTTTATTCATTTCGTCTTTCACACATTTCACCGGAATGGCACATCTAGTTTGTCATTCATTTCTTCTTTCACACATTTCATCGGAACGGCACATCTAGTTTCATTCATTTCTTCTTTCACACATTTCACCGGGTTGGCACATCAAGCGCATTCATTTCTTCTTTAACACATTTCACAAGGTTGGCATATCAAGTGTCATTCATTTATTCTTCCACATATTTCACCGGGTTGGCACATCTGGTTTCACTCATTTCTTCTTTCACACATTTCACCGGGTTGGCACATCAAGTGTCATTCATTTCCTCTTTCACACATTTCACCGGAATGACACATCTAGTTTGTCATTCATTTCTTTTTCAACACATTTCACAGGGATGGCACATCTAGTTTGCTTTATTTTTTCGTTCACACATTTCACCGGATTAGCATATCTAGTGTGTCATTTTTTTCCTTTCACAAATGTCACCTGGTTAGCATATTCATTTTTCATTCATTTTGTCTTTCACACATTTCACCGGGATGGCACATCTAATGTTTCATTGATTGCCTCTTTCACATATTTCATCGGGTTGGTGTATCTAGTTTTTCATTTATTTTGTCTATCATACATTTTACTGGGATGGCATATTCATATTTCATTCATTTCTTCCTTCACATATTATACAGGGTTGTCACCTATGTCATTTAGGTCACAGGCATATTTAGAAAAACAGTTTTTGTACACATTTACATTAATACAATACATTCTAGGCCACTGCTACGAATTTTATGGGAATATTCTACGTATATACAATACACGTCAACACATACAACTCTTATGCTGCCTTTCAAAAACTCAAAGTTATCTGCCCTTTGCGACTAGATTTTGATTATTACGTCACTTGTTCATGAGAAATTCGTCACCAATCTATTCGAAATTGAAACAGTGTTCTCAAACAAAACAATGAGGTTTCAGCCCATATATACACACAAAGACGAGATAACTTTGAATGCATGGAATCATAACAGTTTCACATCGTATCTCATTTTCCACAAAAAAAATATTCTATAAATATTTACATAATTACAATTTTCGTATCTATATGATCAAAAGCATGTAATATATAGCATACTATGGCACAAATAAAAAATAACCGGGTTGCAATAATTCATCCGTGAATGGTATCTGTTCAACAAAGAACGTTTTAGCCATTCCCCTGAGAAATAACGTTTATACTCTATACATTCATATCAAACGATATGAGATGGGACGAACAATAATAGCACAATATAGAACTGTTTATTTTTTCAGAATGTTATTGATAGGTTGTTGATTTGTGCAAGATTTTTTATTGATATTATCAAAACTAGAGCATTGTTTCTTTTATAAACAAAAAACGCGACAACCATACATTTCAAATGGGTCAGCGATGCCTACGGCATATATAAAGACCTCGACGACAGGTAACAGGTATGTCATTCAGATCTACCAGAGTTACTTCCCTTCGTTTTCCTCTGTATTGAAAGGTATGAACCAAACTTGCCATCCTTAATATTTTGATTTTTATCTGACATACATCAAAAATGTTATTGACATAGAATTTAAAAAGGGCATTATTTTATCATAATTCAGATCGCAAATATTTTTGTCCATTCACAGTGCTAACTATTTTCTAATCTATCTTACTGAATGTTGTCTAAAGAATAGCTATTGTTTCCGTCCCATTAACAAAACGATGGTAAACATTACCGCTAATTCAAGATACAATATATACACAAAAGCATAAATATTATGCAAAATAATTTGAAAGGAAAATAATTACATTTTCAAATGCAAATTATTGTCAAAGAAAAAAATGAAGCAATATTTTGATTCACAAAAATGATTTTGGAACTAACAGAATTGGGTTATCATGCGTGATTGAAATTATACAAATAAGATATACTTTGTCATAGTTGTATCTAAATGTCGACTCAATTTCGGATCGTCCATTATCCGTACCGTTTCCTCTGTTTGACTAATATTTTAAAACCGATTAACTTATAGGTAAAATCATGAATAGTATGATGTATTAAAATGATTATGTAGTTTCACATTATTTCATTTTTATTTCTATTTTTCAATATACTATAAAATAAAAAAATAAGTCATATTATGTACTAAGCTAACAACACTTTTGAAAAAATATGAGCACAGTCTAACTATTTGTACCTTGCATAGATATCGACAACGTAAACATTGTCATCTTAATGTACAGTTTCACCGGGAAAATCATCCTTCATGTTACCGTCGGTATTTTTGTCCGAAACAGTACATTTACATAAGTATCACATTCAGCAATATATATTAAAGTTCTATATACATATACATTTTCCACTTGTACATTTCTTTTACAAAACACACTCGTTTTAACAAAAATCGTACACATCCACACCACATTCCATTTACACCACTAAGATATAGTAACATGGTCCTAGTTTTATCAACATCCCTAAATTTTAATGAAAATACCTTTCCTTTAATTCCCTACTAAAAGACATTACAGAAGTTAAGAAAGCTCTTATATAAGTAACTTCTTCGTGACTTCTATAATGCTCTCTCATGGATATTTCAAGGTTAGGACTTTCTTCATTGTTAGAAATATTGATGGAACTGGCCCATGTTACTTGCATAGTTTAAAGAGTGTAAATTGTATCGTGTAAAACATGCATCTCCAATGTCATCTCTAACAGAAGAACTTTTGACGATTCCGTTAAACACTTGTAATGCAGATGTTTTCTATTATTTTAATCTTCAGTATGTTATCGTCCTCAACAGATAAACATTGACTTTCCACTTATTTCTCAAATGTTGATCACACTCGAACTTGTATGGACATTGTCATTTGGAAGATGTTACAATAGGACTTTTTGATGTCGCTTTCCAGTAATCATTTATGTGTGGATCATCACAGTGTGAGGTGCATTAACTTGCAGATTGTATTTTGATGCATTCAATATTCAGCCCCATTTCAGCCTCTACAAAAACATATAAGACAGCCAATAAGATACAGTATTACAATCAAACCTGTCTTTGCGAAGACCTGCTAACTCAGATCATATTCCTTGGGTCCTACATGACAACCCAACACAATGTGAACTGTGTGTAAAGACAACATAGCTATTTAGACATTTTCGTTGTCCCTTCACTTTGGGAGTCATTATACATAAACACGACTGTAGTTTAAATACTGGTTAATATTCAACATTGCAGTCTCTTTACGTACATATTGTAGTTCATTAAGAATAACATTTGTTTTCTTTATTGAAAGGTAATTTGCATGTGAGACATATATTGGTTGACCCTAAGTTATCAAATAACGATGTTTTTTTTCGCAGCGTAAGAAGTCTACAGTCTAGAACAATAATGCTTTTAAAGGTTTTTGCTATCTAATAGGTTGTATTTTATGATAAAGATAAATCATCTTATACTCACTCTTTTTGTGAAGAAATTATCTCCGGCTGTCAATGTTGGCTCTTTTTTTCATCTGATTGCCATCCATATTTTCCATCTGAAAAAAAAAAAAAAGAAAAATGACCATGAATAAAATTGATGATACTTCCATACGGGAAAAATATGTTTTCCTAATGGAAATTTAGTATGTACAACGCTTTACAATCTGCTAGGACATTATGATGTCGGATTTATTTCGAATCACATTAGCCTTGACGAAGATTTGACCTCGCTTTAAATTGTATAGCAGGGCCCAGTTTCACAAACTTTCGTTAACATTAAGGAATTTCTTTATTTAAAATTCCCCATAGGAATGCGTTTTAACCTAAGGTAGGGAACTTTCCTTAAAATCTGAAACCTGTGGAGATGTTAACGTTAAAGAAATCCGTAGATATATGGAAGGTTCGTGAAACTGGGCCTTTTTGCTTAGCCAATCAAAACTGACGTCACGTTTTGTAACGTCATTAGTGATTGGCTAAGTCTAAGACTGTTTATATCTGTGCATGTGTCTAGTACAGCATTATTTCATCTATACTGTTCTTCAGAAATTATATCATTTCCAAGTTATAAAGTAATCATGCTGGTACCAATTAAGCATTTACATTGGCTTGAAAAACGTTACAAATTACGTCGCCGTTTACAACGTGGTATTTAATTAGTTGACGTCAATGATTATCTAATAAACAAAAGCTTGTAGGTTATATCAATAAATAATATAATTGATAATATTGACATAACAGTGTTTTTTCTAGCACCTAAATTGTGTTTACCTCATACATAACTATGAAGAAACACACTAGCTGGTAAATAAAATACAGAGTGTATAAAGATTATCAAGTTAATGACATATATAACATTGTTCTACCTGTCAATTCTATTTAAGTTATATTGAACTCAATTACTTACATTCTCCAACAAGTTAAATAGAATCCCGTATATCACGAATAAAACATATCCGAATAGTAATACTAGTGTAAATCCAGTGTACCGTCCCCCTGCTCACAGCAGTGGGTCCGGGGAATTGTGACTTGGAGCTGAAGTCACCTACCTAGTTATATACTACTGCTTTCTAGCACGTGTGGATATTTATAGATCACCGCAATTGAACATGCCGCTTCATGGCTTCTACTAAATGTGTATTGGCTTTTTGCAATTCACGCATGCGCAGTGTTTGACAAAGGTCATTGACCACTTCGGTCGTATTGGATAGTTTGTTATACACATACACACGTACGTACAGGAATAGCCTTAATCCGATAGCTTCTGTAGAAAACACAACATCATGTTAGGCTTGCAGTTATTTTGAGAAAACTGTTTGCTATAGAAGAGTAACTGGTTTATTGATATATATCGATAGGTTATGGGGGAAAAATCAGAAATATGACACTATTTTGTATATCTGTTCATAAACCATAATATTATTTTATTTTATTTATTAAGATTGTTTTTTCAATTGTTTTAAAATTTCAACTCTTTAATTTAAGCCTTTAGTGTTTTATTTAAAAACATAATTTATAATTATATAGTGTTTAATATATTAATGAACTAAGATATAATATATCTTATATAATAAGATATACATGTAGTGTTGTAATATAAGCCAAAAAGATGCTCGTAGCATGTATTCTCTATTACAGATAACTACAGTACCGGCTTGCAGGTATTGCTTTATAAGTCAATGACGTATTTCATTGTACACATGTACCTATACAATAAAGGGGTTACTGACCGCTGAGGTCAGCACATATCGAGCCATCACGTATGTAGACTTGCTGAAGTCAATAAATTTGTCCTTCTGAATTCATAATATTTCCTGCTTTTCGTTCCAGCCACCGTATTCCTGAAATTTCTTTTATATACACATTTTCGGGTAACATAGATCCTATTAATAATGTCATACATGTAGGCTTGCTTAAGTCAATAAATTGTTGGTTTTATTTTTATTTTTTAACCATCCATGTTCTTCTATCCCGCCAAAGTTTTTCTCAAATGCTGAACCCTTTTCAATACAACGTAATCATTCATAATATTAGTGATCGTTATATTCTTCAATATTTTTACTTCTTAGGCTGGGTATACATATCGATTTGTTAATCAATGAATCCGATGCACTTTTATGACAACAGCAATCATAAACACATACACTGACTATCATATATATATGTAATGCCTTATTTCTGGTATCAAAAATAATTCTAAAATGTACAATTCAAGTTATGTGTATGTTAATGCCATCTGGATATTTGAATCAATTATAATCGATTTCGTGAAACAGTCATATGATCCAGAGTCATTATACACAGTGTTAGAGTGTTCTGTTGTTCCTACACGAGCGTTCAGTCAGGTCATTTCCAGATTGTTCTTAGGTACAATGTAATTCCCTTACCCCCCACGAAATCTTGTCCAGAGATACCAAGTGTCAGCAATGTAACATTTACTTAAGAAACAATATAGGTACCGAACTAGATACTTAATTAAGTCATGTTATCATTTTCAATTATATATGCAATAATATGGAAATAAACAAGAGAGATATTGGTTTATTGTCATGGCCCTTTAACTGAACATGATTTAGTTTTACATTATGTGACTTTATACTGTTATAGTTATATACATGTATGTACGATTCCTTCGTGTGTTTACTATACTATATGTTAAGTGCATACTTATGTTATGATAACTGTAGAACAGTTTTTCATGTTTAGGTATTTTGGTAGATGCCAGTATGCCACGTAATTTAAAAAAAAAAGTTTGATTTTTAATTTGAGTTAACGACAGAGTCTGGGTGACCTAGGGTAGCATTGCCTTAAGACATAATTACATGTTTCTTTCCAGACCTATGCTTCACAGTGCAATTTAATGTGGGCTCCGACGATGTGCAGATACATTGTACACCTAGACTCTCTGGTTAGAAATATCTTTCTATCAGTGCGATTGACATTACCAGAAGTTACGTAGAAGTAATAGAACATAGGAAATTGATTCCATTATTCTGAACCGAAAAGTCATTCACCTTTACATGACAGATCCGGTTATATTGACTCTCCGCTGTGGACTGAGAACTGGGTCAAGTTCTCCTGGCTCCACATGTGTAGGAGGCGCAGTGTAGTGGTATTTGGAGTAGGTATATCGATTATAAGGGGGTCAATCACCTAGGTTTTTGTACACTGGCGTATAGTAAGAATGATAGCAATATCAGCTGATTTTAGTACAGTGGACAAAAGAAAGTAAATAATAATGACAATGATTCAGAATATATTTAAAGAATTGATTATCTGAAAGTGGTCATTCAACTAGTTTTCTGTACACTGGCGTAGTTAGCCTGATAATTATAGTACAGTGGACTGGACGAAAGATTAAATAAAACATGATAATAATGGTAATACTTCTGTATATATTTAAGGCAATGGTGATCTGAAGGTGGTTTGCAGTGTAGAGGTATGGGGAGTAGATATATCGATTGTTAGGTGGTCAATCATCTAGTTTTCGTGACTCTAACGTGTAGTAAGCCTGATAGTTATGTACATGTAGTACGGTGGAATGGAAACAAGATTAAATAATAAATTAAGACATAATAATAATGGTAATGATTCAGTGTATATTTACGGAAATGATCTGAAGGTGGTTCGCAGTGTAGAGGTATAGATTGTAAGGAGGTCAATCACCTACAGCTAGTTGTCTTTACTCTGGCGTAGTAAGGATGTTAGTACAGTGCTACGGAGGACAAACCAGTGTAAAAATTATAATGTAAATGATTCAGTGTGTATTTAAGGATGTTAAATTATAATGTAATGATTCAGTATGTATTTAAGGAAATGATTCAGTATGTATTTAAGGATGTTAAATTATAATGTAATGATTCAGTGTCTATTTAAGGATGTTAAATTATAATGTAATGATTCAGTGTATATTTAAGGATGTTAAATTATAATGTAATGATTCAGTGTATATTTAAGGATGTTAAATTATAATGTAATGATTCAGTGTGTATTTAAGGATGTTAGATTATAATGTAATGATTCAGTGTGTATTTAAGGATGTTAAATTATAATGTAATGATTCAGTGTGTATTTAAGGATGTTAAATTATAATATAATGATTCAGTGTGTATTTAAGGATGTTAAATTATAATGTAATGATTCAGTATGTATTTAAGGATGTTAAATTATAATGTAATGATTCAGTATGTATTTAAGGATGTTAAATTATAATGTAATGATTCAGTATGTATTTAAGGATGTTAAATTATAATGTAATGATTCAGTGTGTATTTAAGGATGTTAAATTATAATGTAATGATTCAGTATGTATTTAAGGATGTTAATAATAATGTAATGATTCAGTATGTATTTAAGGATGTTAAATTATAATGTAATGATTCAGTGTGTATTTAAGGATGTTAAATTATAATGTAATGATTCAGTGTGTATTTAAGGATGTTAAATTATCATGTAAATGATTCAGTGTGTATTTAAGGATGTTAAATTATAATGTAATGTTTCAGTGTGTATTTAAGGATGTTAAATTATAATGTAATGATTCGATTCAGTATGTATTTAAGGATGTTAAATTATCATGTAATGATTCAGTGTGTATTTAAGGATGTTAAATTATCATGTAAATGATTCAGTGTGTATTTAAGGATGTTAAATGATAATGTAATGATTCAGTGTGTATTTAAGGATGTTAAATTATCATGTAATGATTCAGTGTGTATTTAAGGATGTTAAATTATAATGTAAATGATTCAGTATGTATTTAAGGATGTTAAATTATCATGTAATGATTCAGTGTATATTTAAGGATGTTAAATTATAATGTAATGATTCAGTATGTATTTAAGGATGTTAAATTATAATGTAATGATTCAGTATGTATTTAAGGATGTTAAATTATAATGTAATGATTCAGTATGTATTTAAGGATGTTAAATTATAATGTAATGATTCAGTATGTATTTAAGGATGTTAAATTATAATGTAATGATTCAGTATGTATTTAAGGATGTTAAATTATAATGTAATGATTCAGTATGTATTTAAGGATGTTAAATTATAATGTAATGATTCAGTATGTATTTAAGGATGTTAAATTATAATGTAATGATTCAGTATGTATTTAAGGATGTTAAATTATAATGTAATGATTCAGTGTGTATTTAAGGATGTTAAATTATAATGTAATGATTCAGTATGTATTTAAGGATGTTAAATTATAATGTAATGATTCAGTATGTATTTAAGGATGTTAAATTATAATGTAATGATTCAGTGTGTATTTAAGGATGTTAAATTATAATGTAATGATTCAGTGTGTATTTAAGGATGTTAAATTATAATGTAATGATTCAGTGTGTATTTAAGGATGTTAAATTATAATGTAATGATTCAGTGTGTATTTAAGGATGTTAAATTAATGTAATGATTCTGTGTATTTAAGGATGTTAAATTATATGTAATGATTCAGTGTGTATTTAAGGATGTTAAATTATAATGTAATGATTCAGTGTGTATTTAAGGATGTTAAATTATCATGTAATGATTCAGTGTGTATTTAAGGATGTTAAATTATCATGTAAATGATTCAGTGTGTATTTAAGGATGTTAAATTATAATGTAATGATTCAGTGTGTATTTAAGGATGTTAAATTATCATGTAATGATTCAGTGTGTATTTAAGGATGTTAAATTATCATGTAAATGATTCAGTGTGTATTTAAGGATGTTAAATTATAATGTAATGATTCAGTGTATATTTAAGGATGTTAAATTATAATGTAATGATTCAGTGTGTATTTAAGGATGTTAAATTATAATGTAATGATTCAGTATGTATTTAAGGATGTTAAATTATCATGTAATGATTCAGTATGTATTTAAGGATGTTAAATTATAATGTAATGATTCAGTATGTATTTAAGGATGTTAAATTATAATGTAATGATTCAGTATGTATTTAAGGATGTTAAATTATAATGTAATGATTCAGTATGTATTTAAGGATGTTAAATTATAATGTAATGATTCAGTATGTATTTAAGGATGTTAAATTATAATGTAATGATTCAGTATGTATTTAAGGATGTTAAATTATCATGTAAATGATTCAGTATGTATTTAAGGATGTTAAATTATCATGTAAATGATTCAGTGTGTATTTAAGGATGTTAAATTATCATGTAAATGATTCAGTGTATATTTAAGGATGTTAAATTATAATGTAATGATTCAGTGTGTATTTAAGGATGTTAAATTATCATGTAAATGATTCAGTGTGTATTTAAGGATGTTAAATTATAATGTAATGATTCAGTGTATATTTAAGGATGTTAAATTATAATGTAATGATTCAGTGTGTATTTAAGGATGTTAAATTATCATGTAAATGATTCAGTGTGTATTTAAGGATGTTAAATGATAATGTAAATGATTCAGTGTGTATTTAAGGATGTTAAATTATCATGTAAATGATTCAGTGTGTATTTAAGGATGTTAAATTATAATGTAATGATTCAGTATGTATTTAAGGATGTTAAATTATAATGTAATGATTCAGTATGTATTTAAGGATGTTAAATTATCATGTAAATGATTCAGTGTGTATTTAAGGATGTTAAATTATAATGTAATGATTCAGTGTGTATTTAAGGATGTTAAATTATCATGTAAATGATTCAGTGTGTATTTAAGGATGTTAAATGATAATGTAGTGATTCAGTGTGTATTTAAGGATGTTAAATTATCATGTAAATGATTCAGTATGTATTTAAGGATGTTAGATAATAATGTAATGATTCAGTGTGTATTTAAGGATGTTAAATTATCATGTAATGATTCAGTGTCTATTTAAGGATGTTAAATTATCATGTAAATGATTCAGTGTGTATTTAAGGATGTTAAATGATAATGTAATGATTCAGTGTGTATTTAAGGATGTTAAATTATAATGTAATGATTCAGTGTGTATTTAAGGATGTTAAATTATAATGTAATGATTCAGTGTGTATTTAAGGATGTTAAATTATCATGTAAATGATTCAGTGTGTATTTAAGGATGTTAAATTATAATGTAATGATTCAGTGTGTATTTAAGGATGTTAAATTATAATGTAATGATTCAGTGTGTATTTAAGGATGTTAAATTATAATGTAATGATTCAGTGTGTATTTAAGGATGTTAAATTATAATGTAATGATTCAGTGTGTATTTAAGGATGTTAAATTATAATGTAATGATTCAGTGTGTATTTAAGGATGTTAAATTATAATGTAATGATTCAGTGTATATTTAAGGATGTTAAATTATAATGTAATGATTCAGTGTGTATTTAAGGATGTTAAATTATAATGTAATGATTCAGTGTGTATTTAAGGATGTTAAATTATAATGTAATGATTCAGTGTGTATTTAAGGATGTTAAATTATAATGTAATGATTCAGTATGTATTTAAGGATGTTAAATTATATGTAATGATTCAGTATGTATTTAAGGATGTTAAATTATAATGTAATGATTCAGTATGTATTTAAGGATGTTAAATTATAATGTAATGATTCAGTATGTATTTAAGGATGTTAAATTATAATGTAATGATTCAGTATGTATTTAAGGATGTTAAATTATAATGTAATGATTCAGTATGTATTTAAGGATGTTAAATTATCATGTAAATGATTCAGTATGTATTTAAGGATGTTAAATTATAATGTAATGATTCAGTATGTATTTAAGGATGTTAAATTATCATGTAATGATTCAGTGTGTATTTAAGGATGTTAAATTATAATGTAATGATTCAGTATGTATTTAAGGATGTTAAATTATCATGTAAATGATTCAGTGTGTATTTAAGGATGTTAAATTATCATGTAATGATTCAGTATGTATTTAAGGATGTTAAATTATAATGTAATGATTCAGTGTGTATTTAAGGATGTTAAATTATAATGTAATGATTCAGTGTGTATTTAAGGATGTTAAATTATAATGTAATGATTCAGTGTGTATTTAAGGATGTTAAATTATAATGTAATGATTCAGTGTGTATTTAAGGATGTTAAATTATAATGTAATGATTCAGTGTGTATTTAAGGATGTTAAATTATCATGTAATGATTCAGTGTGTATTTAAGGATGTTAAATTATATGTAATTCAGTATGTATTAAGTGTTAATGTAATGATTCAGTGTGTATTTAAGGATGTTAAATTATAATGTAATGATTCAGTATGTATTTAAGGATGTTAAATTATAATGTAATGATTCAGTGTGTATTTAAGGATGTTAAATTATAATGTAATGATTCAGTGTGTATTTAAGGATGTTAAATTATAATGTAAATGATTCAGTGTGTATTTAAGGATGTTAAATTATAATGTAATGATTCAGTGTGTATTTAAGGATGTTAAATTATCATGTAAATGATTCAGTGTGTATTTAAGGATGTTAAATGATAATGTAATGATTCAGTGTGTATTTAAGGATGTTAAATTACATGTAATGATTCAGTGTTATTTAAGGATGTTAAATTATAATGTAATGATTCAGTGTGTATTTAAGGATGTTAAATTATAATGTAATGATTCAGTGTCTATTTAAGGATGTTAAATTATAATGTAATGATTCAGTGTGTATTTAAGGATGTTAAATTATAATGTAATGATTCAGTGTGTATTTAAGGATGTTAAATTATAATGTAATGATTCAGTGTGTATTTAAGGATGTTAAATTATAATGTAATGATTCAGTGTGTATTTAAGGATAATTATAATGTAATGATTCAGTATGTATTTAAGGATGTTAAATTATAATGTAATGATTCAGTGTGTATTTAAGGAAATGAATCAGTATGTATTTAAGGAAATGATTCAGTATGTATTTAAGGAAATGATGATCTGAAGATGGTCATTCACCTTAATCTAATAGTAAAGATGTTCTGTAATATGTTTTCTTAAAGATACATTATTTTTACTCCGTCGTAGTTAGCTTCAAAGTAATGTGTACATAGAAAAATTGTACATTGAAAAAATTCACTAGATTGTAAAAATGCAATGTGACGAGACACAAATTATGTACGATTTGTATTTGTACTTTGACGAGACACAAATTATGTACGATTTGTATTTGTACTTTGACGAGACACAAATTATGTACGATTTGTATTTGTACTTTGACGAGACACAAATTATGTACAATTTGTATTTGTACTTTGACGAGACACAAATTATGTACAATTTGTATTTGTACTTTGACGAGACACAAATTATGTACAATTTGTATTTGTACTTTGACGAGACACACAAATTATGTACAATTTGTATTTGTACTTTGACGAGACACAAATTATGTACAATTTGTATTTGTACTTTGACGAGACACAAATTATGTACAATTTGTATTTGTACTTTGACGAGACACAAATTATGTACAATTTGTATTTGTACTTTGACGAGACACAAATTATGTACGATTTGTATTTGTACTTTGACGAGACACAAATTATGTACGATTTGTATTTGTACTTTGACGAGACACAAATTATGTACGATTTGTATTTGTACTTTAAGGATATTGATTAAAGAAGGTCAGTCACCTTCTTTGATATATGACGAAATTTCTGTCATTTCTGATTTAGAACAACGCTGCACTTCTAATCGATATTGATAAGGCATATCAAGGAAATAATACATTAGCAACAAAAGCATATATATTAGGAAGACGCTCTATGGTTTGATAATCTCATATCATGCCACTGAAGTCAAGCGTATAGAATGAGACAAGTCAGAAGTAACGTGATATGAAACAATTGATCGATTGAAGGACGGTCATCGGCATCTGTTGTATGCATATGTTTGTATGAAAGGCAAAAATCGTAGGACGAAGATAACTCTTTATATTATGCTGTTAAAACTCATCATAAATTCACACGGGATATGTTGTAAGTAAGTCGTATCATGGGATGTTGTGATGTATGGAAATAGGAATCGGTTATTATGAGGGTCAATCACTTTTTTGTAAGCCTACATTGACCAAACCAAAAATAAATACAATCACAAGGAAATTTTATATGAATGTTTAATGCATTCAGGGAAAGAATCTCATTCAAACTAAAGCCCACCTCGGCGATAGAACTTGTCGTGGTAGAGAATCGGCTATGTATTGATAGGAAAAGGTCAATCACCTTTGTGCATGGCACCGTTCACTAAACCCTTACAATATGGCGTTATACATACATGTACTGGAGTGATTGGACAATCATGTAAAGGTCCTATAGAATGCTTGACTTGACATATATTTTCCTTTTACATTTAGTGGAAGATATACAATTTTACTTGATGACATTCTCTATACTCCAGGGTTTGTACTACTGTTGACGTTATGATGACTAGGATGGCGATATGCTGATTCGTTTACAATATGCTAACGAAAATTTAATAAAACTAGGGGAGAATCGATCCCGCGTTAAAAATGTCATTGACCATCTAGGTCACTGACCGCTAGTACACAAACGAATAACGTGTGTTATGAGTAAGACAGTTATTACTGAAAGAAAGGGGTGTGTACTTTTATTACAAGTATACTGTACGTCCTCATCCATAAAGGTAATTGGAAACAATGGACTACCTGGCATGTTAATGTGCATTTCAGTCTGAGGGGGGAATACACAAGGATGATATTCTTTGCTGAATTAACATGATTTAGTGAAACAGTGTTATAATTATCTACCAAGGCATCCTCGATACTCCACGGGTAATGTATCCATAACTGGAATATTTCATAGCAAACTTGAAGGCTCTGTGAGCGATAACTGGTGAAAATAATTTTTGTACTTTGATAAACATCAAAAGAATTGAAAAACGGTACATTGTGGTCCCTACTTCAAAGCCATACAGTCAACCAAAGTGTACCATTATACGGCTCTTTTGATGTGTATCAAAGAAATAAATTACCTGTTCTGTTCTGTTTCCTCCAGTTGTACTATCGAGGATGTTACAAAAATATGAGAAACTTCATTTTCAAAGCCAATATTAAAACCGCTTGTCCTTAACGGGTTTTTTTTCAAACAAGCATGCTTGAAAATCGTATCTATAACAACATGTTTTACTTTTTTCTACATTTTCATTTTATGAGTCTTATAATTTGAAGTTGATATAGACTATTTTGGTGTGTCAAACATCTCAGAAAAAATAATCAATAACCATTATATGCATCGTATTCTTAATATGCATCGTATACAAGACCAATTTCTCAAATAAAACTTCAAGCAATGGTGTAAATTATATAAATTAAACAATCAAACAACATTCGTGTAGCGTTAATATGTTTTAATGCCAAGATATAAACCTACGTGTTTAACTTACACCTAAAAAAATGATACATTTAACTGGTTTAGTTAAGGCACAGATAATGTATTAAAAACATATCGTCTTAACAGGAGTTATGATTCATATAAGATAAATACTTGCCTTCTAAATTTCTAAGGAGTGATTGTTGGAGTTGAAAGGGTTTCCATCGTAATAAACTCTTTTGTTAAATAGTTTGTAGTACATGTAATTGAATTAGTTATAACACTATTACACGCGTTTGAAATACTTAAAGGTTAGCTTGCTTCTTACAAAGGGTTAAAGAAACTGTTTTCATTATGGTTGTATATGTATTTTTAGACCCAAGATGGCGGCGACTGATACGTAGCCAACAATTGCATATAGATCAACGTTTGCTACCTAAACAATCAAATTTCATTTCCACACGATTACAGTTTTACATATTTTGACATTAACAAATTTAGTATTTATATTTCGTCATTCTGAATTCTGATCTTGATGATTATAAAGCATGTGCGTAATGCAGAGGCTACTGTAGTGTGGTAATCTTATCTTTGTATTATTCATGTAAAAATTAGAGAATTCGCTTAATAAAATATCAAAGATAGTAAACCTGGATTTTCTCAATTCTATGAAGTCTTAGATATGAAAAGGTTGTTAAATAAACCAGAAAGCATAATTGGAAAAAAATGAACCACCTAACATGTTAATGTGTTATTCAGCCATTTTTGAAAGGTTAGGAAAAGGCAAGGCTTACATTATTCCGTTTCTGATTTCAGATGACAAAAGTGTCACAATTACACGAAGTTTCAAATGAAATCATAACTAAAGCATAATTATCAATTTTAAAACAATATTAAATCAGTGGCAATATCTGCTTAATAGGTAACGCAACGTCAATTATATAAAATAAACGATTATGTATGACTTTTGGAACTTACCATATGTAAAAATTTATCATCCCCCGATGTAGATTCTTCCTATGTAAAGCTGCCAATACCCCCGGGCTGCCAAGACCCCCGGGATGCCCCGCCCGGCCAGTCTGCTGGTGACCTGGCCGGGCACCTTGCTTCAGACGAGTTACTTTAAATTATCTCATACCTCATTATACAGTCATCAAGAACATCAAACGCTCCTTGCTCACATTTTCGATCTTGCTTTTTTCTACTAATCAAGACCAC
The DNA here is from genome assembly GCF_041381155.1 of Argopecten irradians. Lineage (NCBI taxonomy): Eukaryota > Metazoa > Mollusca > Bivalvia > Pectinida > Pectinidae > Argopecten > Argopecten irradians. The sequence goes on along the minus strand of NC_091148.1, from coordinate 4,104,455 downwards.
GTATAGATATTTAGGATATATCCAAAATAGCACAAGATATCTGCAAACACCCCTCACACAAATGAGGATTATATTTGGTTACGTTGGAGAAGGATAACGTTGAGGTTATTAAGTAGAAGTCATTTAAGGACGCGAGATTCCATTGGCCTGTTTGTGTGTCAGTAGGCAATGTCATGGCGGATCTGGGGCTCAATGACCCATCTGAGTATAGATTCTGCATAATGCGGTCTATGCGGCCACGTTTCACTCCGAAAGGTCAATGAACGCTGTCCGGGAACGTTCGCTCGTAACGAGGGTCAATGACTGAGTCGGAGTAGAGAAATAAATGTGTAATTATGTCAGAAGAGTTCATTTGCACTAGAAAAGCTATAGACTTGGCAAGTATCATGTTAGATTTGTTTAACAGCGGAAACATGTGTAATATATCTAAATATAGGTTTTACTGTAACAGGGTATAAGATATATCATCATTGGTATTGTTATATATCAAACTCGTTTAACCAAAAACGATTTCAGTGGAAACACTTAATAATAATGTTTGTTTTATAGCTGGTTGTCTGAATCAGACTGACTGACTTGTCTTTGTTCTTAAAGCTTGCCAAGCATTATTGTAAAGATATTTAGTGTATTATCTACAGAACACTGTACATGACTACAGCATTAATAATACGAATTCTGGTTCTAGTATACGTGTCACTTTGGCTTAAAGTTCTGTTACCAGAAAATGTAAGGACGACATTCCGGCTGTTTCGATGTATGAATATATATGTTTTGGGAGGCTGCGGTATATATATTCGTGTTGTATCTCGTGTCTCCTTCCTTTAGTGAAACTTTTGCCTTTTTCTATAGTGTTATCTTATCGAAGCTACATTATTTCCCAAAATTGCGCTTAGTAGTTATTATTTACAAACATATTTAAGGTTTTTGTAATTTTCCTGCGCTATACCAGTTTATTATAGCCTTTGTGTTAACTTTTACGAAATTCGAAGAATTAGCAGTATATGTAATCAACTATAATTCAATGATGATTTACTATTTTGCTGTCATTATGTTAATTAATGCAGAGAAAGTTTTATAGTCTTTTTATAACTTGCAATTCGATATTTCATTATAATTTTGAAACAATTCATAAAATTTGTAACTCAGACAAAAATGTTATATGTCTGCAGAGAAAGAAAATTTATTAACATTCGTTGGAACTCGTTTTAAGCGTTCCTTTTAGCTAACAATCAACACGCCACATAGTTAGCTGAAACCTTAACATGTGACGTTGAAAATGCACTTACATAATTGAACTCTAAACCTATTACAATTTGTATGTGAAATACAGAGTATTGACATTCTCTACTAATTATATGACTTATTAAAGATGCTCCACCGCTGACAAATGGTATTTTTTCACTATCAAAAACACGAGCAGACGATTTAGTATTTTTCTTCATTTACAAAAGTTACTTACTTAACACCATTACCACCTTTGAAAATTTTGAGCTTATAATTTTACGTCAAGATAAAAAGTATTAAAAATAATTAATTGCATTCCGAACAAATTTCGCGGCATTATGTCCTATATGGAATGAATTACTGATTGTGCATTCACCAAAAGCTCAAGATCAATTAGTTTATATTATTTTTTGTTTTAATTAGGCATGTATCTATACACGATTAAACACAAATTATTGTGTAAATGATGAACATCGTTGATTTTCTGTCGGCAGTGGAGCATCTTTACCCAATGCAATAATTGTATTCTTACTAAATCAAGACATATTTATGTTCTCGCCCAATCATATAGCACACTTACTAGTAATATGTTCTTAACAAATAACGTTACATACTTAATTTCTTAACAAACCATGCTGCATACTTATTTTCATAACAAACCATGCTGCATACTTATTTTCTTAACAAACCATGCTGCAAACTTATTTCCATAACAAACCATGCTGCATACTTATTTTCATAACAAATCATGCTGCATACTTATTTTCTTAACAAACCATGCTGCATACTTATTTTCATAAACAAACCATGCTGCATACTTATTTTCTTAACAAACCATGCTGCATACTTATTTCCATAACAAACCATGCTGCATACTTATTTTTCATAACAAACCATGTTGCATACTTATTTTCTTAACAAACCATGCTGCATACTTATTTTCATAACAAACCATGCTGCATACTTATTTTCATAACAAACCATGCTGCATACTTATTTTCATAACAAACCATGCTGCATACTTATTTTCATAACAAACCATGCTGCATACTTATTTTCTTAACAAACCATGCTGCATACTTATTTTCATAACAAACCATGTTGCATACTTATTTTCTTAACAAACCATGCTGCATACTTATTTTTCTAACAAACCATGCTGCAACTATTTATTAACAAACCATGCTGCATACTTATTTCATAACAAACCATGCTGCATACTTATTTTCATAACAAACCATGCTGCATACTTATTTTCTAACAAACCATGTGCATACTTATTCTACAAACCATGCTGCATACTTATTTTCATAACAAACCATGCTGCATACTTATTTTCATAACAAACCATGCTGCATACTTATTTTCTTAACAAACCATGCTGCATACTTATTTCCATAACAAACCATGCTGCATACTTATTTTCTTAACAAACCATGCTGCATACTTATTTTCTTAACAAACCATGCTGCATACTTATTTTCATAACAAACCATGCTGCATACTTATTTTCATAACAAACCATGCTGCATACTTATTTCTATCAATTACAAAACAAACTGCTGCATACTTATTTTCTAACAAACCATGCTGCATACTTATTTTCTAACAAACCATGCTGCATACTTATTTTCACAAATGCAGCATACTTATTTTCATAACAAACCATGCTGCATACTTATTTTCATAAACAAACCATGCTGCTACTTATTTCAAACAACATGTTTATTTTAAAAAACCATGTGCATACTTATTTTCTTATACAAAACCATGCTGCATACTTATTTTCTTAACAAACCATGCTGCATACTTATTTTCATAACAAACCATGCTGCATACTTATTTTCTTAACAAACCATGCTGCATACTTATTTTCTTAACAAACCATGCTGCATACTTATTTTCATAACAAACCATGCTGCATACTTATTTTCATAACAAACCATGTTGCATACTTATTTTCTTAACAAACCATGTTGCATACTTATTTTCTTAAAAACCATGTTGCATACTTATTTTCTTAACAAACCATGCTGCATACTTATTTTCTTAACAAACCATGCTGCATACTTATTTTCATAACAAACCATGCTGCATACTTATTTTCATAACAAACCATGCTGCATACTTATTTTCTTAACAAACCATGCTGCATACTTATTTTCATAACAAACCATGCTGCATACTTATTTTAATTAACAAACCATGATGCATACTTAATAACCATGCTGCATACTTATTTTCATAACAAACCATGCTGCATACTTATTTTCATAACAAACCATGCTGCATACTTATTTTCATAACAAACCATGCTGCATACTTATTTTCATAACAAACATGCTGCATACTTATTTTCTTAACAAACCATGCTGCATACTTATTTTCTAACAAACCATGCTGCATACTTATTTTCATAACAAACCATGCTGCATACTTATTTTCATAACAAACCATGCTGCATACTTATTTTCATAACAAACCATGCTGCATACTTATTTTCATAACAAACCATGCTGCATACTTATTTTCTTAACAAACCATGCTGCATACTTATTTTCTTAACAAACCATGCTGCATACTTATTTTCTTAACAAACCATGCTGCATACTTATTTTCTTAACAAACATGCTGCATACTTATTTTCTAACAAACCATGCTGCATACTTATTTTCATAACAAACCATGTTGCATACTTATTTTCTTAACAAACCATGTTGCATACTTATTTTCTAACAAACCATGCTGCATACTTATTTTCTTAACAAACCATGCTGCATACTTATTTTCATAACAAACCATGCTGCATACTTATTTTCATAAAAATCATGTTGCATACTTATTTTCTTAAAAACCATGTTGCATACTTATTTTTTAACAAACCATGCTGCATACTTATTTTTTAACAAACCATGCTGATACTTATTTTCATAACAAACCATGCTGCATACTTATTTTCATAACAAATCATGTTGCATACTTATTTTCTTAAAAACCATGTTGCATACTTATTTTCTTAACAAACCATTCTGCATACTTATTTTGTTAACAAACCATGCTGCATACTTATTTTCATAACAAACCATGCTGCATACTTATTTTCATAACAAACCATGCTGCATACTTATTTTCATAACAAACCATGCTGCATACTTATTTTCATAACAAACCATGCTGCATACTTATTTTCATAACAAACCATGCTGCATACTTATTTTCATAACAAACCATGCTGCATACTTATTTTCTTAACAAACCATGCTGCATACTTATTTTCATAAACAAACCATGCTGCATAATTATTTTCATAACAAACCATGCTGCATACTTATTTTCATAACAAACCATGCTGCATACTTATTTTCTTAACAAACCATGTTGTATATTTATTTTCTTAACAAACCATGCTGCATACTTATTTTCTTAACAAACCATGCTGCATACTTATTTTCTTAACAAACCATGCTGCATACTTATTTTCTTAACAAACCATGCTGCATACTTATTTTCATAACAAACCATGCTGCATACTTATTTCTTAAAACACATACTATATACTTAATCATATGTTCTAAGCAAATAATGTGACGCATAGATTATACAATTCTGGCCCTCTGTGGCGGGATACATTTGAGATCGACTCCCTGGAACGAATTGTTTTCTCGAGGGCGGAACTCGAGAAAAAATGAATCTTTCCAAGAAAACCATTCTAGATGTATCCTGACACATATGGATATACTTTTAATGTTTCATTATACCGAACACAATACAAATGAATCCATAAGTTTGTTATATTCAACATCAGCAATAGTAAAAGTGACTCGTACAGATATTTGTCAACAGTAATGATGTTAAGTCGGTCGGACTGCAGTCAATGAGATCAACATTACGTCCATCCTCGATACTCCAGGGGTTCCGATCACATAAGATCTCTACACCCCTGGACTATCTCATAGTAAAACTAGAGGCAACCTCCGAACAGGTAACCGAGTCCTATAATGTACAGATATGAGCCGTATAATGCCTTTCTATGGATAATTATCCGGTGTTAAGGAAGGGGTATCGATAATTAACTCATGTCATGTTTGATATTCAAAAGCATTTTCTTTAATATATGAAAACAGAAAATTATCTCTGTTCTCTCTTGATTGAAACTTTTATTTTTCAACACTCAGTGCTTAAAATGAATCACTGTTTTACCCACAAAGCTATTCCCGATACTCCAGGGGTTTCGATCACTTACGATCTCTACACCCCTGGACTATCTGATTGCATAACTGAATGCAGCTCAGGGGAACAAATTTGAACCAATCACAGGTATGCAATTTTATTTGAAGACTACAGAGAAAGCGACGTCTTACTTCAATGCTATAATAGACGGCTCTTTTGATGTACATCAAAGGACTTAATTACCTGTTCTGTTGCCTCCAATTTTACTATGAGATAGTCCAGGGGTGTAGAGGTCGTAAGTGATCCGAGCCCCTTGAGTATCGAGGATGGCACATTAGTTATACACTGTAAACTACAGCCGACATCGTTGCTAGGTTAAAGGCGGAAGAGTTATCTCCCATTATCAATCATTTCAAGATAATTCAATACAAAAGAAATACACATCTGAGGTTTGCATTATTTTCATATTATTATATCAATTAAAATGCAATTATAATGCCAACATAAAAAAGATACAATTTAATTTACGCCGCATATTACAACCACATACTGACATGAGAATCCTTGTCAAATACCCATTTTCACCATCACATGTGTATTTGAATAGTTACACACATCTGTATTTGAATGGTTACACACATGTGTATTTGAATGGTTTCACGCGAAATTTGGTGCATTTGTAAATTGATGACGCTACCATGCAGTTTTTCACAAAACATACAACCACACATGCGATGGCGAGAATCGGTCGCTGACCAGTATCTATAGGCATTTGCGCAGTAACCGACTATATCTGCGACAAATCTGTGAATAAACATAAGTACAAAGTTAACCATTATAATACAGAAAAAAAAACATGAATAAGTTCCGTGTGTGATATCCGATTCGCGAAAACGACAGCACAAAGCGATATGGTGCATATCGGCCCGTAGTCCACTAAACCGTTCCGACATTATTAGGCTCTCTTTTTTTTTGCCGAATATATAGACTATAAATTAGCCAAAAAAATGTATAGGCTGGTATAATCGGCCCGTTTCGACCTAAAGGTGACCGTTTTCAAAATTCAAAAATAAGAATATGCCCCTGCCTTCGTTGACGTCTCCTTTTCACTCCTTGCTTTGTGTATTACACACAATTGCATTCACACACAACACTTTTTAATTGATAAGATTGGATAAAGTCCATTGTAATTATTTTACACCAAATTGATATTTGTAATATATATACATGTGATATCATTTTGTAAGGTAATTGTGTATATATATAAGCAGTATTGTTGAAGAAAGAAAAAAAAAGTTATTTTTTATTTGCTTTAATTTTCAATTAGATTTGTACATGTATGCATGTTTTAATTATAGGAAAGAAAGGGATTATGATAGATACATTTTTTTCATTTCAATGTATTTCTGCTAAAATAAGCATACCCGGTATGAGTCACGTGAAAAGTTGAAAATGGGAACTTCAAAGAATATTAAATGAGAATGCAATTTTAAAGAATAAAGATGTAAAATGGTATATTTGTATTTTCTTTACAAATAATTGAAAAGCCGACCAACACATATACGAACAATATTTGATTATGAATCGAACATGTTATATTTGTTTAAAGTTTCAATTAACTCTCCTGAGAAAGAAAAAAAATATACACTCGCGAAGCTATTAAGATAAAAACCGAGCCCATGCATACAATTTACGGGTGATGTCAGGGTTCAAGAATGTCAAAAACGCAGGTAGAAAATATAAACATCGACATATTTGTCTGTAATCGAATTCTTAATTAACATCAATTAATCCTAAAAAAAAGTAAACACGCCTCTAAAAAATGCATGATTAACTGTATATATACTCATCTTAAACTCGATAAAGTGAACTTCGCGTTGAACCTGACAACACTTAGGGAGTGGACGATTCCATTTTTAACATACTGCGAACAGGTAAAAGTCCGAGTGATTCGAACGGCGGAAACAGGAAGCGGACAGGTGCGAAAATTGACTCTTCCAACGGAACCAAACAGTTAGACATAACAAAATGTCGATGGTAAAGGGCCGAAGAGACTGGGGAACGGATTCGAATGCAGGGGGATCTGTTCTCACAGAAGCCACAACGACTGCTTCAGAAAGGAGAAGAATCCGCGAGGCAGGGTTAGGACTTGTCTATTGGTTTTCGTACGTTTGTGCCATTTCGTCCCTTGTCTTAGTTTTCACCGCGTTCGCTTCCCCATACTGGTTCAAATCATGGGGACGAGTTCATAGCCCACTCGCCAATGTGGGAATGTGGCAGATTTGTCTGTCGGGATGGGTGAAACCACGAGATCCAACTTTGAGGTCGTATGTGGGATGCTGGTGGATCCATTCCACGTTCTTTGAGGAGGTTTTTGACGACATTATGCCCCGTAAGTATCTCACCTGTGCATATGGCTACACACCTGTAAACAAAAGTAGGTCACACCTTAATCATCCGTTATACGCGATACTATGATACTTTTTGATATCATATCTATTCTATCTTGTGAGTTCAATTTGAAATATATATAATTTTGCGAAGAAATTTTAAATTTAGTACTGTATTTGTCAGAAACTGTGTAATTGTTTGCCTACCAGTGATAGTTATGAATCATCAATTGCCAAGGGACATAACTCCGTTTTGATTGTGCTACTTGTACATGTACAATTGAATCTCTAGATAACTCAGATAAAAAGAATTACTTTCCTAAAATTGTTTTATGTCAGTGTTTTATTTTCAAACCAGAAGCATATTTATTTATTTCTTAATGAATTTAAAGGCCATCCAAATATAAATATAAAAGAAAAACACTCAACACAGTTGTATAAGGGTCAAAATTATTAAAAGAATACAGGTGTTGCACTAGAAACATAAAACACATTACCTGTATATAATACAGTCAAACCTACATTGTACCTATAAAGACCACCCAAGGCACAAGCAAATAATGGTCTTTATAGCCAAAATATCTGCATGCATATGTATACATACAACATCCTTGATACCCAGGGGTTCAGTGATCACTAAAATATCTACACCCCAAGACTAACTCAAAGTAAAACTGGAGATAACAGAACAGGTATTTTAGTCCTTTCATATACATCAAAACAGCCGTATAACAGGACTGTGAAGCTTTGAAGTTGGGCGTGGCTTTCTCTGTAGTCTTCAAAGGAATTTTTTGCTGGCCATGATTTTTTCCTCTGGACTGCCTTCAGTTTTACTATGAGATATAGTGTGAGGGGGTGTAGAAATCATAGGTGATTGGAACCCCTGGAGTATTGAGGATGACATACATCTAGTAAGTGTAACACATAACCAAAAAAACTGTGTGTTCAAATTCCCCATTTAATTTGGTCTTATCAAGCAGGTGGTCTCTATACAAAGGTAGTTGTTACGGTAGATTTGAATGTGTAAGTATACTCAGATGTCCTTTATATTATCAGCAAGCCTTCCACCTGTGGGTCATGAGTTTAAATCCCAGCTGTCGCCACAGTCAGCAATTGTTGGTTTAATTTTCTATGGATCCGGATACTCAAACTTTTCCCACCAAAAAACCTGGCACTTCCTTAAATAACCCTGAAAACTTAAAAACTATATCAGGTTTTAATACGTATGAGGAAATGTGTACATGTTTTCATAGAAACATATAAACAGCTAATATATGCAACTGGTTTACATAATGATACACAATTTGTGATAATCCTGTAATTGTTTTGTAAAATAAAAGCAGTCGCCACAGTCAGCAATTGGTGGTTTAATTTTCTATGGATCCGGATACTCAAACTTTTCCCACCAAAAAACCTGGCACTTCCTTAAATAACCCTGAAAACTTAAAAACTATATCAGGTTTTAATACGTATGAGGAAATGTGTACATGTTTTCATAGAAACATATAAACAGCTAATATATGCAACTGGTTTACATAATGATACACAATTTGTGATAATCCTGTAATTGTTTTGTAAAATAAAAGCAGTCGCCACAGTCAGCAATTGGTGGTTTAATTTTCTATGGATCCGGATACTCAAACTTTTCCCACCAAAAAACCTGGCACTTCCTTAAATAACCCTGAAAACTTAAAAACTATATCAGGTTTTAATACGTATGAGGAAATGTGTACATGTTTTCATAGAAACATATAAACAGCTAATATATGCAACTGGTTTACATAATGATACACAATTTGTGATAATCCTGTAATTGTTTTGTAAAATAAAAGTTTTTTTTTCACAGCATGGTTTCGTGCGGTGCAGGCCCTCGTCATCTTTACCCTGCTGTGCTGTATCGCTGTAGTGTTCCTAATGAGCTTCTACATGTGTGAGTCTTACAGGATAAAGTACTACGAGCCAAGGAAACTGAAAATGTTCATGATCATCGCTGCATTATTCTTCGCTTCAGGTAAAGAAAAATTTATAATATATCCACACTTATGGGACTAACTAACGTACAACATGATACCTGGTCACGTTTGTGCAGGACTCTTGTTTATATTGGTGATAGAATGACGTCAAAAGATGATATCACACGCTAACATCATTTCAGCAGGAAGATTTACATATTACATAAAGAGTTACGTTCCATCACCACTAGAGATACTAGTCCCGCAAAAATGTTACCACAAGGTACATGGTGAATTAATTCCATTGACCGATTGATAAGCAGTATGTAGCCACACATCGTGCTAGCAAATGCACGTGTACCTTTTCAATGTCGTAGCAAATCTTATAGCATACTGGTACACATTACAAAATGCAAAGTCATGTGTGGTATCGATAGCCAGACAGGTTGAATGACATCTGTCACTTGTTTCTCAGTTCTCAAATATCCTTAAAACTGATATAAACACCTTTTCCTTGTACATTTCCCTTGTAAGTGTCTTCCTCTCTCAAGAAGTACTTCACTGAAGTTATCTCCCCTTTAAGCCCTCTTTTTAGTTGAAGTGTTAAAAGTACCCTTCCACTTAAATAAATTCCCCATGTAAGTGTCCTCCTTCCTCTAGAAGAACTCCACTGAAATTATCTCTCCTTTAAGCCCTCTTTTCTGCTGAGGTGTTGAAATTACATAAGAGCAAATCAATCTACCAGTTAGTTACCTTCCCATGCATGGGCTAACTTGCCCCTTTCCCCTACATGTGTACCTCCCCATATATCTGCCCCACCCCTTCTCTTTTTAACTCATCCACCCCTAAAATTTCATAATGGACTGGTCTATTCCCCCCCCCCTCTTTTAAATTGAGTAGCCGACAAAGGAAGGCTAAAGTCGGTAAAATTTGTGAAAGTAATATTTCAGTCAAAATCACTCTACATGCAAAGAAATTAATTGATATTCTAGGAATCCTAATCCTCAGATTAGATTGAACATAAATACTGTAAACCAATTGTCTTCTATATGGATTAACACTACCACCATGTTGACATTTCAATGCAGCCTTGCTTTCAAAGAGGCAAATTTATTTATAAAACTGTGCCAAATTTACACATGGTTTTCCATAATTACAATATAACCAACTGGACAACACAAGCGGAACTTGACCATCATTGTGGTATGTAATAATGACTTTTGGAAGCTAAGGCCAACGACCGCATTTATACTGGTTTTCTTTGCCAAATTATTCACCTTTAACTATTCAATAGCTGTTTCTTTTCTTTGAATCTTATTCCTGTAACTGTCTTTCCTACTATAAGCGCTCCTCACTTTAATTTGTAAGAAAAGTCTTGCTGTCAACATTGACCCTTGAATTAATACTTCTCTGGATTTTCTTAACGGTGCATTGTGTGATACAAGTCTAAGACATCAATTCAGACAGGCATGCTATGAAGAATGCTAAAGTTAAGGAATTCCTTAAAGTTAAATAATGTTCATGAAACTTTGGCTATGTATTTGAATAACCTTAATTTTTTCCTCTTTTCAGGTGTTCTTGTTCTGATTTGCTCGTTCGTATTTGCGTTCAAGGCCAAAGATCCGAACTGGATGCCGAGACCCTGGCTCAGTTATTTCTCCTTCTCTTTTGGATTCTATGTGTTGTCTGGGTTCTTCTCAGCATTCGGTGGCCTTGCTTCGTTCATCAAGTCTACTGACATTCGTAAAAAGAAGAAAAGGGGCGTAACTCGCGTTCACGATAAACACCGTCCCCCACCACCACCGGCAGCCAGTCAGCTAAGCAGTGCCCCTCCTCCACCAGGGAAAACCTCTGAATCTTTCGTTTAAGTTCTGTATAAGTGCTGTCATTATAAGAATTTTATCATAGCTTGACTACCATAAAGTTGAGTTTGCCCTTTAAATATTTTTGTCTTAAAAGAGGCAGAAAAATATATGAAGGAAGTTGTAAACGTTTTGAAACAGGTTTTCTCTATGCACCTTTTGATTGTAAAGGAAAGAAAAATGAACAATTTTTAGTGGAATGTTTTAGTTTTATAGAATAGTTGATCCCTACACTTATGAAAACTTTCAGAAAACTTAATTGAATTTGTCCATATTTTGTTTGTATGTTTAAAATGAAAATTGAGATATCTGTTTTCCAAATTGAAATTGTTGCAATTCCAAAAGATCAAGTTCAAAAATCACTAGGTTGTGAAAAAAGAAATGACAGTTTATCATTTTCCAAATAATTTCTAAACTGATGTTAGAATATATGATTTTTTTCCCATCCATATACGGTACATGTATTTGTATTAGTCAAGTGGAGCTAATCAGAACTAGATAAAAGAAATACGAAAAGTTGAAACATAATCATAGAATTTTGTAGATTCTACAAATATAACAATACAATTTTCGTAGAAAAAAATTATTTTGACATGACGCAAGAAGCCACTACATTTGTGTATTCTAGTTATTAAAGTTTTAATTACATGTATATAAAAGGAATTGTTTTATATTCTCATTATAGCATTGTATAAATATCTCATCTCAATATCATCATTTTTTTCCATTTGTATATAATCTTTCAGAGACTAGGATAAGTACATATTCATGTATATATATAGGAATCAGACAACAATTGTTATTATGTAATATATAATTATGTTATGTCAGAAATTACATTCCATTTTGTTTTATCAAATGTTCTACATTCCAAACATTTTTAAAATTCTTTTTAATTGATTTATGTAAAGACACATATCTTATTTCATAGAAATATTGTTTGTCTTCCAATCAATTCTTTATTAAAAGTGCTTAAAAAGAAAATAAATAACACCAAAGATCTCACAATTGTTATGAAATGGAAAAGATACAAGATTGATTGTGAAATTAATTTTAACCTACTTTCTAGCCAGTTAGTTTTGTAATAACATTTTTTCGCAATTTTGACTCAAATTGAAAAAAAAGAAACCACATTTTGAAAAATAAAAATTTTATGATCTGGTGAAAAATTTAATTAGCTAATTAAATGTTTGCAACCACAACGATGTCACATGAATTTGTGAAAATGTTCTCCGGAAAAATGACTGGCTCTATAGTATTAATCATGCAAGAAATAATCACTTTTAAATGTCTGTAAGGCATGACAATGATTTTGAGGATCCATGCATCTTTTTAATGAGTTGATAATTTTCATCAAATTTTTGATGCCTTTATTAATTTTCTCAAGTTCTGTCCATATAAATATGCTAGAATAGCAATTTGATTTGTATACATAGATTTAGAGTTCACAATAAATCGATCCAACATTAAACGTTAACAGGCTTAACTGGAGAATGAAACCTATATATACCTTGTAGCTGATTCATGTGTATGCAATTTTCTGGTAAAATATGTATGTGTCATATTGTATATAGTATTAAACCAGTTATTTTTAATAAATGATCATTTTTTATACAAACTGAAATAAAATAATCGAAGAAAGCTTCATGTATTTGTTGTGTAGTGTTCTTGTTAAAAATTCGGAAAATGGGGTCCCATGATTGACACAAAAATTCTCCACAAACATGTGATATGTTTATTGATTTTTGCCTGGGTTGTAAAAGGTTTGAGCTTTGTGTGTTAACTTGAAGCATGAGATATAAAAAATGCATCTCTTTCTCAGAAATATTTCAAAACCATAATAAATATGAAATATTTAATTTATTGTTAATTACCTGTACATCAAGTTTCTTAACAACATTGGTCCAGTGTGTTTTCAACACAAGACTTTCAACCTAGCAAAAAGTACAACAAAATGGAAAATATTTTCACAAAAAGACAAAAATGAGCCAAAATTTGCCTTATCCCTTTTTTATTCTGGACAACGTCCTACTAACAGCGATGTTTAACGTTCGTCGTACAATGTACATTGTATTTTGCTATATCTAGCACACATATATATATAATGTACATTGTATTTTGTTATATCTAACATATATATAAATTAGTGAAATTCGATAACTTTCATATATATGCTGTCCAAAATGCATGCTGTTGCTCAATGTCCGTGCAATCAAAAAGCTGAGTAACCGTCATTTAAGAATATGATATCACTTGTACAGATGTACATCGACGTGAAATGTCACGTGTAACAAACGCGAAAATAAGTCGTAGTGCGAACCCTAGTTGCTTATATTCACGGGTACATATAAATGTGCTATTTTGTTTTCAAAATCATGGTTTTTACATACACGCTATACAGTCTGACGCTTTCAAAGGCTACAAAGACACTTCGCGAAAATAAACCTTCGCGAATAAGTTCCAAAAATTACACTGCGATTTCTATGGTGACTAATTTAGGATTTGTCGCATTGGCGACAGTACAAGAAATTTTACACATGCGAAATTTAAGAACTATACGGTAGTTTGAGCTTGAATACTGCAAAACAATCTACATACAACAACTGTGGTTTTGACATAACTACTTTCATTAAGAAGCGCAAAATAGAATCATGTTTGACCAATGTATGTTGAAAATACTATAATTGTGGCTTTGATGGAGCTCACTATTTCCATTATGCCACTTATTTGATACTTCCGATTTCTTTCTTTCGTGGTATTTTCCTTATCAGTGATTTTGACTTGGCCACCCATCTGAGATGACCTAATTGATGCCATAAACGTCTGATTTCTTTTTCAAAAGCATTTTGCTTTTCAAGAGACCAGTGAAGTTTCGAAACGTCTTCCAAACCATCGCCCCAGGGGTGTTAGCTTGCTGGAGGTAGGCCCCGTTCAGGTTTTGAATAAGACAGGCATTATACCAGTTCCCTCCGCCCAGGTACTCATCAGCACAACTTATCATATTGGCTTCTCTGTTGTCATTGTCACGGTCCAAAGTCGAGAATTTGCTGGCGCTATGGTAACCTAGACTGTTACCTGAAATGTATTGTTATCATTTTCATCGAGACGCACTGTGAAGATGCTTCAAGACAAACATTGTAATGAGAAGGACCATATCTAGATATAATTACCTCGTTTCATTTCCCGTCCTTCAATTTAAAAGGACGTTGCACCTACGCAACCAATCGTTTCTACTTACTTTGTAATTGTACATACAACTCGGACTTGTGTTGTGTTTACCACCACAGGGACCTGGCACGAAATTTTTTTTACCAATAGTATACATATATATATTATAGTATCAAGGGTGTGAACTCGGCGGTCGAGAAAAACGGACCTATTTTTTTAAAACCGTGATTATTTTAATAAATGGGTTCTATACAACATTGACGGATATCTTACCTTAAAGAGAAATAATTTATCTTTCCATTGAGTGCTTGAAACAAAATTGGCAAATTGGCCAAGTTATGGCTTGATGATCGGTTTGCTAAAAATTGGCTTGACATGAATCACGGGGGTCGAATTGTCGTCCTCGGCTCTATATGGGCCGGGCCAGAAATCCACTAAAATAATCTACGCTATAGTGGTGGTGAAACAGTACCCACAAAACTGTGTTACATTTGCCACAATTCTCCTTTGGGTGTCATGACCTTGTGTGTCGTAACTTAGATTAGAATCTCCATTTAAACATCGTGTAGCTCACATTACTTTAACCGGTAATGGGAATTATCTTTCGGAACGCTTAGACATTTCCGGTGTCCTACATTATGAAATTATGTCGTCTCGAGAAGCTCTAATTGAGGGGTAACCAAAGGTAAAACACCCTAACCAAGCCATATATATACGGGTATATGTATAAACACCAGTTAGTTTTAAAAAAATCGTGCAAGGTCCCTGTGTTTACCACGTGTCTTGAGTGGTTTTCATTACCAGATGGGTTCTTTCATGTCATTGAGATCAATTTTGGTTTCATATTTTAATGAGTTCTTTGGACTGCTTCTTGTTTACACAAAACTCAATTAAATTCTGTTTCATAACGTATAACATGACGCTACCCATTTGAACGCTACCCAACGTGTGATACAAAATTTTCAGTTTACAATCTAAGCTTAGAAAAACTGTCTTGTACAAAAATTAAGGTGCTAAAAATAAGAGTGATAATTTCCAGTAGCCTATTATCTGTATTTAAAAATGAAAATAATGAAATTGTAAAAAAAACTCCGGGAAACGACTCATATACCTGCAGTTCCTTGGTATTTCCAGGCATTGAGTCTGTAGCCGTCCGTCTCGGGTCCAACTGAAAACTCCTCAAAACATGCACATCCTCGTATTCCTTCTTTATCCACCAGCTCTACCACAAGGATGTGTTTTGTACTTGTTGTTAACTGATGCATCTGCTCCAAACCTGTTTCAAAATAGCTATTAAAATCATCTATCTGTGCCTTGTCCAAAATCCGCGCAAAGGAAAATGCCTAATTCTGTTGAACACCACATCATTATGTGACTTAAGTCAAAATAGTAACTCTGTCTCTTTTGTCTCACACTTGTTTCCTGTTTAAGGAAACTTTCCAGTGATTTTGAAGACCCTGAGTGTCAGTAAAATAAAGTTGAGTACGATAAAGAATTCTCGATCGGCATTAAATACAGTTCAAATCCTAACCAGGAAATGGAATTCTCCCAAGTCTAATAAGTTAAAAAAAAAAGAGAATAAGGATATGATAATTCATATTGAAAAATGTTTGTTTACCAAGTAAGGATGAGGAAATGTATTACTGTTGTATGAGAATATGTCTGAAAAAAAATAAAAAAGTTACAAAAAAAAAAGGATCTGTATTTTAATCAGAAAAAAAGTCTAATAAGTAATGTATATAATCATTTTCCATCACATGTAATTTCGAATGACTAACTCGATAAATAACAAGAAATTCAAATGCATTTTGTTAGGTTTATGATAAATAATCTTTCTATCTTAAGTTTCCCCTTTACATGTGATTTTCAGTTCACTTGACAAATTTAAAAGGGTTTTTTTTTCGAAAAGAACGTAATAAAATGTTCATATTGTAAGTAAAAATTATATTTCCAAGTCGATTTTGGGATTTAATATTATTTTCTTCTTCCTAATTGATTTCTTCTTCCTACACCGCCCCACTTTTGACGTTAAGTTCAACGTTTACCCATGTGAACAATGTTTCTAGTGAATTCTATCCCTGTCCCCTGGCTGAGACCTATCATAATCTCTAAAAGAGGTAGTTTCTCCTACGGCTTAGCACTCAGAATAAAGGGAATTGGAAGAATATTTCGCCAATATTCTGCAACATGCTTCTGTGATAAAGCACTATAAAAAGGACAAGAGTTCCACCATTACAAACATACACAACACTAATATACCGCAGCCTCCCAAAACATACATACATCCACACATACAACACTAATATACCACAGCCTCCCAAAACATACAAACATCCACACATACAACACTAATATACCACAGCCTCCCAAAACATACATACATCCACACATACAACACTAATATACCACAGCCTCCCAAAACATACATACATCCACACATACAACACTAATATACCACAGCCTCCCAAAACATACATACATCCACACATACAACACTAATATACCACAGCCTCCCAAAACATACATACATCACATACAACACTAATATACCACAGCCTCCCAAAACATACATACATCACATACAACACTAATATACCACAGCCTCCCAAAACATACATACATCCACACATACAACACTAATATACCACAGCCTCCCAAAACATACATACATCACATACAACACTAATATACCACAGCCTCCCAAAACATACATACATCACATACAACACTAATATACCACAGCCTCCCAAAACATACATACATCCACACATACAACACTAATATACCACAGCCTCCCAAAACATACATACATCCACACATACAACACTAATATACCACAGCCTCCCAAAACATACATACATCACATACAACACTAATATACCACAGCCTCCCAAAACATACATACATTAACACATACAACACTAATATACCACAGCCTCCCAAAACATATATACATCCACACATACAACAGTAATATACCACAGCCTCCCAAAACATACATACATCCACACATACAACACTAATATGCCACAGCCTCCTAAAACATACATACATCCACACATAAAACACTAATGTACCACAGCCTCCCAAAACATACATACATCCACACATACAACACTAATATACCACAGCCTCCCAAAACATACATACATCCACACATACAACACTAATACACCACAGCCTCCCCAAAACATACATACATCACATACAACACTAATATACCACAGCCTCCCCAAAACATACATACATCCACACATACAACACTAATATGCCACAGCCTCCTAAAACATACATACATCCACACATACAACACTAATATACCACAGCCTCCCAAAACATACATACATCCACACATACAACACTAATATACCACAGCCTCCCAAAACATACATCCACACATACAACACTAATATACCACAGCCTCCCAAAACATACATACATCCACACATACAACACTAATATACCACAGCCTCCCAAAACATACATACATCCACACATACAACACTAATATACCACAGCCTCCCAAAACATACATCCACACATACAACACTAATATACCACAGCCTCCCCAAAACATACATACATCACATACAACACTAATATACCACAGCCTCCCAAAACATACATACATCCACACATACAACACTAATATACCACAGCCTCCCAAAACATACATACATCCACACATACAACACTAATATACCACAGCCTCCCAAAACATACATACATCCACACATACAACACTAATATACCACAGCCTCCTAAAACATACATACATCCACACATACAACACTAATATACCACAGCCTCCCAAAACATACATACATCCACACATACAACACTAATATACCACAGCCTCCCAAAACATACATACATCCACACATACAACACTAATATACCACAGCCTCCCCAAACATACATCCACACAGACAACACTATTAGTACATCACGTGACAGAATACTGGATTCTGATTGGCTACACACATGGATACTATTTGCAATAGTGCCCGGGCAAGCGGGCACTATTGAATTGGCGCGAAATTGAACTTGAATGTATTGTGACGTCACCATTACATGACGTCATTATAACGTTGCGCTTCGACCAAGACGTCAAGATGGCGGACAGGCTGTTTTGTGCGGGGATGGAAGCAAATCTTGTTTTTCTACAGATGACTGTTCACTATTGTTCTATATTGATCTACTTTTAATTTTCATGAAGTTGAATCCCGTTTTATAGAATCCCATATCTCTGCCACAATTTATATATTTTACTTTTAATGTAACAACGTGGTGTGGAAATGAAGATAGCGTTGCGACGTAGGCCTATCGCTTGACGTGCTTCTCAAAGTTTGCGATGACATGGAAAACGGTCTCATGTCTGGGTATGTACTAAACCCATTATGGCCTGGTTGAGAGGGCACTATTGCCTCATAGTATTGTCTCATGATGGGATAGTGCCCTTGCCTTCGGCTCGGGCACTATTCCATCCCTCGACAATACTATGAGTCAATAGTGCCCTCTCAACCAGGCCATAATAGATAAATATACCACAGCCTCCCAAAACATACATACATCCACACATACAACACTAATATACCACAGCCTCCCAAAACATACAAACATCCACACATACAACACTAATATACCACAGCCTCCCAAAACATACATACATCCACACATACAACACTAATATACCACAGCCTCCCCAAAACATACATACATCCACACATACACGACTAATATACCACAGCCTCCCAAAACATACATACATCCACATATACAACACTAATATACCACAGCCTCCCAAAACATACATACATCCACACATACAACACTAATATACCACAGCCTCCCAAAACATACATACATCCACACATACATACACTAATATACAACAGCCTCCCAAACAACATACATCCATACATACATACAACACAATATACCACAGCCTCCCAAAACATACATACATCCACACATACAACACTAATATACCACAGCCTCCCAAAACATACATACATCCACACATACAACACTAATATACCACAGCCTCCCAAAACATACATCCACACATACAACACTAATATACCACAGCCTCCCAAAACATACATCCACACATACAACACTAATATACCACAGCCTCCCAAAACATACATACATCCACACATACAACACTAATATACCACAGCCTCCCAAAACATACATACATCCACACATACAACACTAATATACCACAGCCTCCCAAAACATACATACATCCACACATACAACACTAATATACCACAGCCTCCCAAAACATACATACATCACATACAACACTAATATACCACAGCCTCCCAAAACATACATACATCCACACATACAACACTAATATACCACAGCCTCCCAAAACATACATACATCCACACATACAACACTGACATACCACAGCCTCCCAAAACATACATACATCCACACAAACAACACATAATATACCACAGCCTCCCCAAAACATCTCCCAAAACCATACAACCACACATACAACACTAATATACCACAGCCTCCCAAAACATAGATACATCACACAAAACAACACTAATATACCACAGCCTCCCCAAAACATACATACATCCACACATACAACACTGACATACCACAGCCTCCCAAACAACATACATACATCCACACAAACAACACTAAATATACCACAGCCTCCTGCTGTGTTCATAGGATGCAAAGCCAAATCAACCAACGAACCAGTCAACTTTACCAAGTAATCAACCAATCGATCATTCAACAAATCAAGTAACGCAAATATTACCAATCCAAAATTCTCCGTCCGGTGGGTTTCCAAACCCCTCTCTATAGGATACCCAGTCTCTCCTGAAGTCTTCAGAGCCGTCAAACCTCTGCTGCATAACCTGCACATTGACAAGTGTATTGTACGTGTCACGTATTGGCTTAATTAACAAACGTAAGGACTCTATTTGTAAGGAAGTTTTTGATTGGTTCATTAGGTGATCAAATGCAATATTGTATCCAATGCACATTCTAATTGATTAAATTAATTATTGTAAGGACTCTATTTGTAAAGAAGTTTTTGATTGGTTCATTAGGTGATCAAATGCAATATTGTATGCAATGCACATTCTAATTGATTAAATTAATTATTGTAAGGACTCTATTTGTAAAGAAGTTTTTGATTGGTTCATTAGGTGATCAAATGCAATATTGTATGCAATGCACATTCTAATTGATTAAATTAATTATTGTAAGGACTCTATTTGTAAAGAAGTTTTTGATTGGTTCATTAGGTGATCAAATGCAATATTGTATGCAATGCACATTCTAATTGATTAAATTAATTATTGTAAGGACTCTATTTGTAAAGAAGTTTTTGATTGGTTCATTAGGTGATCAAATGCAATATTGTATGCAATGCACATTCTAATTGATTAAATTAATGATTGTAAGGACTCTATTTGTAAAGAATTTGTATGTTTGATTGGCTCTTAAGTCGATATGATGATTTTGAGAGAAAAAAATATCCACAAAGCTGAAAGAAACTGCGTAACAATTGAAGTAATTTATATTACTGTAAAATGAAAAGTTGGGCGAGGGAAGGATAAAGTCGGTATATATAGTGTTTATATATCTAGTATAATTTCTTACGAAATGGAAAAAAAGCATTTCCTGACAAAAGCGCTCTGCATGAGAAGAAGTTAATTAATATCATAGGAATCCTAATATGTCCTCCCGTCTGGCTATGTACGTGTTGACATTTCCATGCAGCCTCGCTGTCAAAGAGTTATTTATAGAATTGCCAAATTTACACGTGCTTTTCAATTGATCAATCGTAAACCAGAATTAACAGTATTAGGTGAATAAGCACAACAAACTCGTTCAGACTGATAATGTGACTTCTTCTACAGTGAACTGAATAAATGAGAGGATAAATGTACTTACTATCCAACTACCATCAGTCAGGTCCAGGTTACATGGGCAGATCGCGGAATCTGAAACAATCATATATACTTATCTGGGGTTGTACTATCACTGACGTTATATTTATCCCTGGACTATCTCATAGTAAAACTGGAGGCAGTTCACGAGAAAAAAGACATTCGCCAGTTCTATAACAATATAATCACAAAAATCAATATATGTGTTTTCCAACCCGTAACATGTGTTACAACACTATAAACATCTGTATGATGTAAACATTGGTTACAACACTGAATGGTGTACACTATAAAAACATCTGTATGATGTAAACATTGGTTACAACACTTGAATGTGTACACTATAAACATCTGTATGATGTAAACATTGGTTACAACACTGAATGTGTACACTATAAACATCTGTATGATGTAAACATTGGTTACAACACTGAATGTGTACACTATAAACATCTGTATGATGTAAACATTGGTTACAACACTGAATGTGTACACTATAAAAAACATCTGTATGATGTAAACATTGGTTACAACACTGAATGTGTACACTATAAACATCTGTATGATGTAAACATTGGTTACAACACTGAATGTGTACACTATAAAACATCTGTATGATGTAAACATTGGTTACAACACTAAATGTGTACACTATAAACATCTGTATGATGTAAACATTGGTTACAACACTGAATGTGTACACTATAAACATCTGTATGATGTAAACATTGGTTACAACACTAAATGTGTACACTATAAACATCTGTATGATGTAAACATTGGTTACAACACTGAATGTGTACACTATAAACATCTGTATGATGTAAACATTGGTTACAACACTAAATGTGTACACTATAAACATCTGTATGATGTAAACATTGGTTACAACACTGAATGTGTACACTATAAAAATCTGTATGATGTAAACATTGGTTACAACACTAAATGTGTACACTATAAACATCTGTATGATGTAAACATTGGTTACAACACTGAATGTGTACACTATAAACATCTGTATGATGTAAACATTGGTTACAACACTGAATGTGTACACTATAAAAACATCTGTATGATGTAAACATTGGTTACAACACTGAATGTGTACACTATAAACATCTGTATGATGTAAACATTGGTTACAACACTGAATGTGTACACTATAAACATCTGTATGATGTAAACATTGGTTACAACACTGAATGTGTACACTATAAACATCTGTATGATGTAAACATTGGTTACAACACTAAATGTGTACACTATAAACATCTGTATGATGTAAACATTGGTTACAACACTAAATGTGTACACTATAAAACATCTGTATGATGTAAACATTGGTTACAACACACTGAATGTGTACACTATAAAACATCTGTATGATGTAAACATTGGTTACAACACTGAATGTGTACACTATAAACATCTGTATGATGTAAACATTGGTTACAACACTGAATGTGTACACTATAAACATCTGTATGATGTAAACATTGGTTACAACACTGAATGTGTACACTATAAACATCTGTATGATGTAAACATTGGTTACAACACTGAATGTGTACACTATAAACATCTGTATGATGTAAACATTGGTTTACAACACTGAATGTGTACACTATAAACATCTGTATGATGTAAACATTGGTTACAACACTGAATGTGTACACTATAAAACATCTGTATGATGTAAACATTGGTTACAACACTGAATGTGTACACTATAAACATCTGTATGATGTAAACATTGGTTACAACACTGAATGTGTACACTATAAACATCTGTATGATGTAAACATTGGTTACAACACTGAATGTGTACACTATAAACATCTGTATGATGTAAACATTGGTTACAACACTGAATGTGTACACTATAAACATCTGTATGATGTAAACATTGGTTACAACACTAAATGTGTACACTATAAAACATCTGTATGATGTAAACATTGGTTACAACACTGAATGTGTACACTATAAACATCTGTATGATGTAAACATTGGTTACAACACTGAATGTGTACACTATAAACATCTGTATGATGTAAACATTGGTTACAACACTGAATGTGTACACTATAAACATCTGTATGATGTAAACATTGGTTACAACACTGAATGTGTACACTATAAAACATCTGTATGATGTAAACATTGGTTACAACACTGAATGTGTACACTATAAACATCTGTATGATGTAAACATTGGTTACAACACTGAATGTGTACACTATAAACATCTGTATGATGTAAACATTGGTTACAACACTGAATGTGTACACTATAAACATCTGTATGATGTAAACATTGGTTACAACACTGAATGTGTACACTATAAACATCTGTATGATGTAAACATTGGTTACAACACTGAATGTGTACACTATAAACATCTGTATGATGTAAACATTGGTTACAACACTGAATGTGTACACTATAAACATCTGTATGATGTAAACATTGGTTACAACACTGAATGTGTACACTATAAACATCTGTATGATGTAAACATTGGTTACACACACTGAATGTGTACACTATAAACATCTGTATGATGTAAACATTGGTTACAACACTGAATGTGTACACTATAAACATCTGTATGATGTAAACATTGGTTACAACACTGAATGTGTACACTATAAACATCTGTATGATGTAAACATTGGTTACAACACTGAATGTGTACACTATAAACATCTGTATGATGTAAACATTGGTTACAACACTGAATGTGTACACTATAAACACATTGTATGATGTAAACATTGGTTACAACACTGAATGTGTACACTATAAACATCTGTATGATGTAAACATTGGTTACAACACTGAAATGTGTACACTATAAACATCTGTATGATGTAAACATTGGTTACAACACTGAATGTGTACACTATAAAAACATCTGTATGATGTAAACATTGGTTACAACACTGAATGTGTACACTATAAACATCTGTATGATGTAAACATTGGTTACAACACTGAATGTGTACACTATAAACATCTGTATGATGTAAACATTGGTTACAACACTGAATGTGTACACTATAAACATCTGTATGATGTAAACATTGGTTACAACACTGAATGTGTACACTATAAACATCTGTATGATGTAAACATTGGTTACAACACTAAATGTGTACACTATAAACATCTGTATGATGTAAACATTGGTTACAACACTGAATGTGTACACTATAAAAATCTGTATGATGTAAACATTGGTTACAACACTGAATGTGTACACTATAAACATCTGTATGATGTAAACATTGGTTACAACACTGAATGTGTACACTATAAACATCTGTATGATGTAAACATTGGTTACAACACTGAATGTGTACACTATAAACATCTGTATGATGTAAACATTGGTTACAACACTGAATGTGTACACTATAAACATCTGTATGATGTAAACATTGGTTACAACACTGAATGTGTACACTATAAACATCTGTATGATGTAAACATTGGTTACAACACTGAATGTGTACACTATAAACATCTGTATGATGTAAACATTGGTTACAACACTGAATGTGTACACTATAAACATCTGTATGATGTAAACATTGGTTACAACACTGAATGTGTACACTATAAACATCTGTATGATGTAAACATTGGTTACAACACTAAATGTGTACACTATAAACATCTGTATGATGTAAACATTGGTTACAACACTGAATGTGTACACTATAAACATCTGTATGATGTAAACATTGGTTACAACACTGAATGTGTACACTATAAACATCTGTATGATGTAAACATTGGTTACAACACTGAATGTGTACACTATAAACATCTGTATGATGTAAACATTGGTTACAACACTGAATGTGTACACTATAAACATCTGTATGATGTAAACATTGGTTACAACACTAAATGTGTACACTATAAACATCTGTATGATGTAAACATTGGTTACAACACTGAATGTGTACACTATAAACATCTGTATGATGTAAACATTGGTTACAACACTGAATGTGTACACTATAAACATCTGTATGATGTAAACATTGGTTACAACACTAAATGTGTACACTATAAACATCTGTATGATGTAAACATTGGTTACAACACTGAATGTGTACACTATAAACATCTGTATGATGTAAACATTGGTTACAACACTGAATGTGTACACTATAAACATCTGTATGATGTAAACATTGGTTACAACATGAATGTGTACACTATAAACATCTGTATGATGTAAACATTGGTTACAACACTGAATGTGTACACTATAAACATCTGTATGATGTAAACATTGGTTACAACACTGAATGTGTACACTATAAACATCTGTATGATGTAAACATTGGTTACAACACTGAATGTGTACACTATAAACATCTGTATGATGTAAACATTGGTTACAACACTGAATGTGTACACTATAAACATCTGTATGATGTAAACATTGGTTACAACACTGAATGTGTACACTATAAACATCTGTATGATGTAAACATTGGTTACAACACTGAATGTGTACACTATAAACATCTGTATGATGTAAACATTGGTTACAACACTGAATGTGTACACTATAAACATCTGTATGATGTAAACATTGGTTACAACACTGAATGTGTACACTATAAACATCTGTATGATGTAAACATTGGTTACAACACTGAATGTGTACACTATAAACATCTGTATGATGTAAACATTGGTTACAACACTAAATGTGTACACTATAAACATCTGTATGATGTAAACATTGGTTACAACACTAAATGTGTACACTATAAACATCTGTATGATGTAAACATTGGTTACAACACTAAATGTGTACACTATAAACATCTGTATGATGTAAACATTGGTTACAACACTAAATGTGTACACTATAAACATCTGTATGATGTAAACATTGGTTACAACACTAAATGTGTACACTATAAACATCTGTATGATGTAAACATTGGTTACAACACTGAATGTGTACACTATAAACATCTGTATGATGTAAACATTGGTTACAACACTGAATGTGTACACTATAAACATCTGTATGATGTAAACATTGGTTACAACACTGAATGTGTACACTATAAACATCTGTATGATGTAAACATTGGTTACAACACTGAAATGTGTACACTATAAACATCTGTATGATGTAAACATTGGTTACAACACTAAATGTGTACACTATAAACATCTGTATGATGTAAACATTGGTTACAACACTAAATGTGTACACTATAAACATCTGTATGATGTAAACATTGGTTACAACACTAAATGTGTACACTATAAACATCTGTATGATGTAAACATTGGTTACAACACTAAATGTGTACACTATAAACATCTGTATGATGTAAACATTGGTTACAACACTGTGTACACTATAAACATGATGTAACATTGGTTACACACTAATGTGTACACTATAAACATCTGTATGATGTAAACATTGGTTACAACACTAAATGTGTACACTATAAACATCTGTATGATGTAAACATTGGTTACAACACTGAATGTGTACACTATAAACATCTGTATGATGTAAACATTGGTTACAACACTAAATGTGTACACTATAAACATCTGTATGATGTAAACATTGGTTACAACACTGAATGTGTACACTATAAACATCTGTATGATGTAAACATTGGTTACAACACTGAATGTGTACACTATAAACATCTGTATGATGTAAACATTGGTTACAACACTAAATGTGTACACTATAAACATCTGTATGATGTAAACATTGGTTACAACACTGAATGTGTACACTATAAACATCTGTATGATGTAAACATTGGTTACAACACTGAATGTGTACACTATAAACATCTGTATGATGTAAACATTGGTTACACCATTGAATGTGTACACTATAAAAACCTGTATGATGTAAACATTGGTTACAACACTAAATGTGTACACTATAAACATCTGTATGATGTAAACATTGGTTACAACACTAAATGTGTACACTATAAACATCTGTATGATGTAAACATTGGTTACAACACTGAATGTGTACACTATAAACATCTGTATGATGTAAACATTGGTTACAACACTGAATGTGTACACTATAAACATCTGTATGATGTAAACATTGGTTACAACACTGAATGTGTACACTATAAACATCTGTATGATGTAAACATTGGTTACAACACTGAATGTGTACACTATAAACATCTGTATGATGTAAACATTGGTTACAACACTAAATGTGTACACTATAAACATCTGTATGATGTAAACATTGGTTACAACACTGAATGTGTACACTATAAACATCTGTATGATGTAAACATTGGTTACAACACTGAAATGTGTACACTATAAACATCTGTATGATGTAAACATTGGTTACAACACTGAATGTGTACACTATAAACATCTGTATGATGTAAACATTGGTTACAACACTAATGTGTACACTATAAACATCTGTATGATGTAAACATTGGTTACAACACTGAATGTGTACACTATAAACATCTGTATGATGTAAACATTGGTTACAACACTGAATGTGTACACTATAAACATCTGTATGATGTAAACATTGGTTACAACACTGAATGTGTACACTATAAACATCTGTATGATGTAAACATTGGTTACAACACTGAATGTGTACACTATAAACATCTGTATGATGTAAACATTGGTTACAACACTGAATGTGTACACTATAAACATCTGTATGATGTAAACATTGGTTACAACACTAAATGTGTACACTATAAACATCTGTATGATGTAAACATTGGTTACAACACTGAATGTGTACACTATAAACATCTGTATGATGTAAACATTGGTTACAACACTGAATGTGTACACTATAAACATCTGTATGATGTAAACATTGGTTACAACACTGAATGTGTACAATAAACATCTGTATGATGTAAACATTGGTTACAACACTGAATGTGTACACTATAAACATCTGTATGATGTAAACATTGGTTACAACACTAAATGTGTACACTATAAACATCTGTATGATGTAAACATTGGTTACAACACTGAATGTGTACACTATAACATCTGTATGATGTAAACATTGGTTACAACACTAAATGTGTACACTATAAACATCTGTATGATGTAAACATTGGTTACAACACTGAATGTGTACACTATAAACATCTGTATGATGTAAACATTGGTTACAACACTGAATGTGTACACTATAAACATCTGTATGATGTAAACATTGGTTACAACACTGAATGTGTACACTATAAACATCTGTATGATGTAAACATTGGTTACAACACTAATGTGTACACTATAAACATCTGTATGATGTAAACATTGGTTACAACACTGAATGTGTACACTATAAACATCTGTATGATGTAAACATTGGTTACAACACTGAATGTGTACACTATAAACATCTGTATGATGTAAACATTGGTTACAACACTGAATGTGTACACTATAAACATCTGTATGATGTAAACATTGGTTACAACACTGAATGTGTACACTATAAACATCTGTATGATGTAAACATTGGTTACAACACTGAATGTGTACACTATAAACATCTGTATGATGTAAACATTGGTTACAACACTAAATGTGTACACTATAAACATCTGTATGATGTAAACATTGGTTACAACACTAAATGTGTACACTATAAAGATCTGTATGATGTAAACATTGGTTACAACACTAAATGTGTACACTATAAACATCTGTATGATGTAAACATTGGTTACAACACTGAATGTGTACACTATAAACATCTGTATGATGTAAACATTGGTTACAACACTAAATGTGTACACTATAAACATCTGTATGATGTAAACATTGGTTACAACACTGAATGTGTACACTATAAACATCTGTATGATGTAAACATTGGTTACAACACTGAATGTGTACACTATAAACATCTGTATGATGTAAACATTGGTTACAACACTGAATGTGTACACTATAAACATCTGTATGATGTAAACATTGGTTACAACACTGAATGTGTACACTATAAACATCTGTATGATGTAAACATTGGTTACAACACTGAATGTGTACACTATAAACATCTGTATGATGTAAACATTGGTTACAACACTGAATGTGTACACTATAAACATCTGTATGATGTAAACATTGGTTACAACACTGAATGTGTACACTATAAAATCTGTATGATGTAAACATTGGTTACAACACTAAATGTGTACACTATAAACATCTGTATGATGTAAACATTGGTTACAACACTGAATGTGTACACTATAAACATCTGTATGATGTAAACATTGGTTACAACACTGAATGTGTACACTATAAACATCTGTATGATGTAAACATTGGTTACACCATTGAATGTGTACACTATAAACATCTGTATGATGTAAACATTGGTTACAACACTGAATGTGTACACTATAAACATCTGTATGATGTAAACATTGGTTACAACACTGAATGTGTACACTACAAACATCTGTATGATGTAAACATTGGTTACAACACTAAGTGTGTACTCTATAAAGATCTGTATGATGTAAACATTGGTTACAACACTAAATGTGTACAATAAACATCTGTATGATGTAAACATTGGTTACAACACTAAGTGTGTACTCTATAAAGATCTGTATGATGTAAACATTGGTTACAACACTAAATGTGTACAATAAACATCTGTATGATGTAAACATTGGTTACAACACTAAATGTGTACTCTATAAAGATCTGTATGATGTAAACATTGGTTACAACACTGAATGTGTACACTATAAACATCTGTATGATGTAAACATTGGTTACAACACTGAATGTGTACACTATAAACATCTGTATGATGTAAACATTGGTTACAACACTAAATGTGTACACTATAAACATCTGTATGATGTAAACATTGGTTACAACACTGAATGTGTACACTATAAACATCTGTATGATGTAAACATTGGTTACAACACTGAATGTGTACACTATAAACATCTGTATGATGTAAACATTGGTTACAACACTGAATGTGTACACTATAAACATCTGTATGATGTAAACATTGGTTACAACACTGAATGTGTACACTATAAAATCTGTATGATGTAAACATTGGTTACAACACTGAATGTGTACACTATAAACATCTGTATGATGTAAACATTGGTTACAACACTGAATGTGTACACTATAAACATCTGTATGATGTAAACATTGGTTACATCACTGAATGTGTACACTATAAACATCTGTATGATGTAAACATTGGTTACAACACTGAATGTGTACACTATAAACACCTGCATGATTTAAACATTGGTTACAACACTAAATGAGTACACTATACAAATATTATATCCTTTGTTTGTTTAGATGGAAACTTTCCTGCAGAAATCACTTTACAATTACTAATAACACTGTAGAAATGTGAAATGACATTGCACACCACAACTCAGCTTCATAGTCTGACCGTATGGTATATATTCATTACAGTGCACTTTAATGATTTTTGGAAGTAATCATTTTTAGCTCCTATTTGTACTTGTTTGTAATTAAATCTATGTATTGTAAGTAGGGTAATTATTTAAAAAAAATATATTTTAATGGCGAATCAAATACTTAATCTCTTCTTGATTCGTGAAAAATTACATCACGTTTAATTTTAAGGAGTTGAAATTGAT
Source organism: Argopecten irradians (assembly GCF_041381155.1). Taxonomy (NCBI): domain Eukaryota; kingdom Metazoa; phylum Mollusca; class Bivalvia; order Pectinida; family Pectinidae; genus Argopecten; species Argopecten irradians. Next base: position 4,073,047 of record NC_091148.1, on the reverse strand, counting down.
TATATGTGATATGCGCAACCCATATGATATCTATTTATGATTAAAGTATTGATGTAAAGGTTGGTTTTCCATCCGATGACTTATCTATTGACCGAACATCACGTTAATCAGATAAGCCACATAATGTTAATCAACTCTCTTTCAATAAATTTCGCGATTTCCATTACAAAACAAGTTCGTGAAGAAAAAAGTTTCGTGGATTTTAAAATTCAACGGAGTTTTCTTTGGATTAAATGGCACAGGCATTGTCTTAGATATTATTTCGCGGAGATAAATTTTCGAGAATTTACTTAAATCGCGAAATTCGCGATAATAAATCCGCGAAAGAAAGTTGGTTTACAGTATGGTGAGGGTGTTTGGAGGGAAAGGGGGTCAGGGACACTATTCCATCCCGCGACAATACTGTGAGGCGAAATCGCCCTCTCAACTAGGCCATAACCATGACTAAATAGAGCCTGATCAACACTTACCTCCGTCATCTTCTCTATAAAATGGCAAATCTGACACGATTTTAACAGTAGGTGGAGCCGGATAGCATGGCGGATACTTGAAGTTATGCAGACGACAAAATCCAGTCAGTTTACTATGTGAGAATGACAGACAGTTGTATTCCATGCAACGGAATGCGCACGTGCTCAAAGTTACTGACGTGACATCACCAATTACTCCAGTTAGATACATGACGTCACTGTGTTCTATGAAATGTACGAAAGTCCGATTTTCATTTCTTGAACTAGCGTCGATTGGAAATGGCATTAATACTATGCCCGTGACAATATTCAATATTAAAGCCGATATTTGTACCAAAGTCATGTTCTTTAATTAATTAATGAATTCGTCGATAGAAATAAGCAATGTTGATATTTTTTTCTTGAAAACAATCGTTATCATCGCACCATGTATATCTTTTTTTTCTGATTTACACAAATCTAAGTATACGCAACATTCTAATTCCCAGTAAAAATGTCTTACTTCACAATTGTCGCCAAAGTCCACTGCCTTTGAAAAGAATTGAATGAATGTTCGTTGATCATATTTACCAACTATTCTTTGTCTTCGAACTGTGTCCCAAACCTAGCATCGAAAGTGAATGATACTTCCATTGCACTCCATGTCTGTAAATACTTTTATTCCAAGAAGTCACGTGATATTTACAAAATCCAAACATGATTCCTAGGTTTAATCTCAAACATCGAAATAAACGTGTTTTTTATCGTCTTCAAAACTGAAGATACATCAAGGATGAAAGTCCAAATGGAATACATTTTTCCTTCATTTGCGAATGCCTTATTCTGACTTCGGACCGTGGTTTTTTATCACCAAAATCTTGACTTTGACTAAGCAGGTATGACTTCCACGTACAACGCTTCCTTGAAAGAGTTTCCCACAAAACAGGTTTTATTTCGTGAAAGCGTGGAAGCTTTTGTCACAGACTACTGCACATCCCGATACCATAATTGCCTTATACACGTATCTGGCGAGATGTTTACTTTAATTATGCAACATCATCACGCCAATATACGAGAAATATTTTGTTAGATATAAAGTAACTACAGTGATGTAGAAATATTTCGAATTCTCGTTGTATACCTGGAAACAAATGTAATCAAATTATGCATTATGTTTATTGTTTCGTATTAAATATGTTCAAGTTCACACTTCACGGAAAATAATAGCGTGTAAAATTAGATATCAACGGCCGACTTGTCCTATCAATATTTCAAGTTGAGTGAATCAATATGATTATCTGATAAGAGTTCTGAAATAATTGTTACACATGTATTAGTTTGAAACAATTGGGTTTTTTAATGATATCCTGCTGAACATCGAACCATGAGTAAAATGGGAGGTACAATGTATCATTATCATCGGCTCATCTCAATGTATTTTATACGGGAGGTGTCGAGATAACAAAACGACTAATTATCCACATGGTGATGGGAACTCATTGTTCCGCTTTGACAAAGTGCAGTTCACTAATTAATATGACACTACTCAAACAGTAGCACTTTCTTATATGTGCCATAACCAGAAGATCATTTTAACATGCTATTTTTTCTTCTATAATCTATTTAAAGGGACAATTAGGTCTTTGAGTACATTAAAACTTGCACATATATAGGAAACAAACCAGGTCTAAGGGACAATTAGGTCTTTGAGTACATTAAAAACTTGCACATATATCGGAAACAAACCAGGTCTAATGGAAATTAGATTAGTTAGTTTTACTGTGATATGCCAGAAAATTCAATCGCCATTACACATACATTTTATGTAGTCTTGTATGCCGAACCCTGACCCTTGTCTGTGAAGTAAAGAATTTTTTGTCTAGAACTTCTCAAATCGCTCTTACAGTTGTGTTAACATTATTAGATGCATTTTCTTGTCTAAAAATAATTCCATCAACTTCTCAGTGGTAATGTATTGCATTTGTTTAACGTGCGTCACTTGGACTCGGGTATGGGTACAGCGTACATATTGTACCTGCTTTATAGTGCTGACCAAAGATTTGGAGTTTCAATGGTATTAATCAAAATACTTAACAATGTTGTGGAATTTGTCACTTGTGGAATTTGTCACTATTTTTTGCCATGTGTTTCATAAGAAATATAGAACAATACATTTATGTCATCTTTTGCTTCATGGTTATGTAACGAATTAGCCTCACTAAATTGTCCCTTTAACAAAACATATCTGATGCCTTATAAACATAAGTTACAACTCAAAATGTGTGCACTGTAAAATTCTTGGGGTTTTTATATGTCGTATATATGTTTAGATAGAAACTTTCCTGCAGAAATCACTTAATAACACTGTAAAACTGTGAAATAGAATTGTAAACTACAACTTAGCTCCATGATCTGACCGTATGTACTCGTTTCACTGTGTCGTACTGCCAAAAATCATTTTCAGCTCTTATTCGTACTTGTAAAATTAAAACTTATCCATTGTTAGTATTGTGATTCTCAGAATGGTGCTAATTTGGTGAACAAAATATCAAAACCTCTTCTTAATTTGTTAGTAGGAATATTACGGCACGTATAACTTAAATATTTTCCTTATACCTTTCAAGTAGATACCTTAATTAACTATTTCATTAAATTTTTTAATAAGTTTGCATGTATTTATAAAGAGTACTCAGTTCTTAGTTCTCAGTTCCAGTCATATCTTTAAGCAGATACGAGTTTCTAAAATGAAATACCTCCTTACTACAATTTCATTTGCATTTAGTATCGAGACACAGCACAAAATATTGTTTTGTTTCAAAACAAGTTAGCTAAGCCTAAATATGTTTAGTCAGTGCTCTTCAAAACTGTTTCATGTTTGACAAAAATGATTCTAGGTCTAAAAATGCAGATCATATACGAGCATTTTCGCTGCTTCGTAATATCGAGATTTCGTGTGTGAAGTATTTTCACGGTCAAGATAAAGACCTCTTTGAATCTCCTTAAACTCTCCACTTTCAACACAGTAATACCCAAGTCTAAGCCAAACCTAACGCAGTTCAAGTCTATAACGACAAAATTAATTCTATCAGAATTTCAAATGTTAAAACTCTGTGTTATTTAGAGGTAGAATACCTGTAGTCATACACGTAATGTGGTTTTAAGGCAATGGAAATTTGCACCCTAAACATGTGTATCTGATAACGAAAATTCCATGATGTGCTTTGGGACACTTAAACACGGTGACAGAAAACAGATCATGATATTTACATTATTAATTCGTATATATAATGCCAAACCTATAAACAGTTGTTCAAAGTGTCATTCTACCCAGAAAAAAAAACCATCAATATGCATTAATCGTGCCTTCCTCCATCGCTTGGTTTGGTAGATTTTTATCATAGATATTGTAAAATTTATTCTTTAACCTCAGGCGGGTCAGTGAGTGTTACTTGTATGTTTTGTCTCGTCGATAAATAACTATAAATTCTTATGTTAAAGCGACAAAACTGTTAATCTTGGCACGGTTCTTATACGTCGAGGACATTTCAACATGCACGTGCGCGCTGTTTTTGTAATTACAATGACAATATGTGTCATTAATCAAGGTAAGCTAATGTTTTTGGATTTGTTTTATTTTTTAATCAATGTTTTGTTAATTTTATTTTATTTTTTGTTTCTCACTTTTTTATTTTTGTTTGTTTGTTTTGGTTAGGTTTTTTTTCAGCATTCTACCCATCGTCCTAATAAGCAATAGCCAGTTTCCTTCAATTAAACGTTGTCATTCATACATCCGATACACCTTATAAGAAGGTTATTTCCGCGCTGCTTTAAGAATTACAATTTCAGTTAAAACGGGAGAAGTAAATAAAACGGTTAGATAATTTCTCAATTTTGCTAAATAAGTATTAGTTACATGTTACTCATTCCTTATCATTCCATGGAGGGAGTGTTCCCGATTATTCAAATGTCTTACGTCGTCGGAAAAACATTACTCGGGAAATAGTCTGTTTTACAGTCAGATACATTATTAAGTCAATGAGGATATCTGACATATTTTAAGCGATACCATATATACATCCGTTTAAATATCAAAGTAGCTTTGACACACAGTTTATTGATGATAATTCACATTTAATGTTGTTTTCGGTTGTTTTATTATTATTATTTTTAATTTCTATTTCCTTTTCTTTTTTTTCTTTTTATTATCTTTTATTTTACTTTTTTTATTTTACAATTTTTTAAGTATGGCCGAAAGCTGTTGAAAGTAATACAAATACCCAGTTACTTCAGCGGATACTTAGCGCGCTGGACCTGGTGATCCAACAACAGGGAAATCAACATGTCCAAAGAGAGTATGTCTATAAGTAGCAACCACAGGACAATGTATGATTTGGGCCCTCTAATGCTCCCAAATCCATGCAATTTTCAAAACTATCTTTTTGTGATTAATTTGTTGTATTTTAAATGTTTAGTACATCTCTGATTCAACTATGACGACTGTTTTCTAATTTTGCAGCTGTAGTCTTGGTTAACCATAAAAAATCCGCATAAATGATGAAAATGTGGAACTTTTGGTCATTTTTTGCTACGTTATTGTCTATGAAACTATAAAGAGCATCTTTGAACAAATTTTATATTTACTGAAAATATGTATGCACTTCCAATACATCTTGAGGAGAAATATAAAGTTTGTTCAATGATGCGCTCTATGATTTCTAAAACAAAAAATGGCCAAAATTATCAAAATTTTCACATTTTCATAATTTATGCATATTTCGAGTATTTTCTATGGCAACTGGAGCTCCAAGATTAGAGAACTTTCTTTACAATTAAAATGTAAATGAGGGATGTACTAAACATGTCAAATCCAACAATTTAAATACTAAAGAACAGTTTGAAAGATTGACGAATTTGGGGCCAAAAAGGGCCCAAACCATACATGTTTAGTCTTTTGACCAAATGTTTTGTCAAGAACGCTTTGCTTTTAGACGCATATGTATCCATTTCATACGGCAAACATTTGACTCGTTAGTATTTAATGTTCCTGTTACAAGTAAAAATAGTTTTTACTCGTGTAAACAACTGTCCATAAGGTAATCGTAGTTCCATGACAAATCAGTACTGGTTCCATGGTCTCTTTTTTCAGACTTGAAGCAGATGACGATCTAGATAATCAACTGGAAAATGTCGCCAAGATTCTGATGCAAGGGAGAGACAAGAAGTTAGCCAATCGAATGTTGGTAGAGGAAAAAGGCGGGCAAACGTCACCGGAAGAGGATATTGGGACAGAAGACTCAGAGCTGACCGCGGAACACAAAGAGTAAGTATACGATATTTCAATATGATAACCGGTTTATCAAAGGACCTGTAACAGTTATCATTGATTCTTGCCCACAAGTTTTATGAAATTGAGTATTTAATTCGATACAGTTCTGGATAAAAAAAGGAAACATCTCTCCTTAGGAGAGCAACATTAAATCATACATTGCGCAGGCCCCTGGGGCCTTCTGCTTCTTTAAAATGTATCTTACAGGTTATCTGTCATATTATTGGGTTTTGTTAAATTGGTTCGTCCGATGATTGCCAACAACAGAATGCAATATAAAGCTTTAAATTACACATTGGAAAATATAGTATTATATTCCGTAGAAGTAGTGGCCAATTGCAAGTCTGTCCTCGTTCTGTAAGCTGTTTATGTGAATCAAAAATCATGTCGTCAAACATGGAACTTTCAGGTAATTTTTCATCATTCACATTGTATAAAGGAGTACAGTTTTCATAATGTATATAGCTACCGTATAGCATAAATTAGCGTTACTTTCGCGGGTCAAAATTTATGCGATCTGAACTAAAACGAGAAGATTAAATTTTAGCGGTTTTAAAATTTCGCAGATTAAAATTTTCCGATCATAACAATGTTTCACGAAATCGTGAGAATATCATACCCATACAAGAGGCCCAGAGGGCCTGTATCGCTCACCTGGTTTGTAATGCCAAGTAATGTTCTGAATAAAGGTTCATTGTTTCTTTTCTGAAGGAATTTTAATATTAACCTCTAAGTCCCCTATTGGGCCCACCCCTCCTGCCCTCATGGGGTCAGAGCCAAAGTTCTGTTCTCCTTCCCCCAAGGATGTTTATGGCCAAATTTGGTCACAATCCAAGCAACACTCAAGGACAAGTAGCGATTTATAGGATTTACCTCTATTTCCCCTATTGGAACCCACCCGTCCTGCCCCCGGGGGGCCAGAGCCAAAATTGATACAAGTTCTGTTCCCCTTCCCCCAAGGATGTTTGTGGCCAAATTTGGTTACATTCCATGCAGAACTCTATGACTAGTAATGATTTAAAGGATTTACCTCTATTTCCTCTATTGGGCCCCACCTCTTCTGCCCCAAGGGTGTCAGAGCAAAAATTTATACAAGTTCTGTTTCCCTTCCCCCAAAGATGTTTGTGGCCAAATTTGGTTACAATACGTGCAGAACTCTATGACTAGTAGCGATTTAAAGGATTTACCTCTATTTCCCCTATTGGGCCCCGCCCCTCCTGCCCCCGGGGGATCAGAGCCAAAATTTATACATGTTCTGTTCCCCTTCCCCCAAGGATGTTTGTGGCCAAATTTGGTTACAATCCATGCAGAACTCTAGGGCAAGTAGCGATTAATAGAATTTACCTCTATTTCCCCTATTGGGCCTCCCCCCCTCCTGCCCCCTGAGGGTCAGTGCCAAAATTTATACAAACTCAGTTCTTATTCTCCCAAGGATATTTCTGGCCAAATTTGGTTACATTCCATGCAGAACTCTATGACTAGTATCGATTTAAAAGATTTACCTCTATTTCCCCTATTGGGCCCCACCCCTCTTATCCCCAGGGGGCCAGAGCCAAAATTTATACAAGTTCTGTTCCCCTTCCCCCAAGGATGTTTGTTGCCAAATTTGGTTACAATCCATGCAGAACTCTAGGACAAGTAGCGATTTATAGAATTTACCTCTATTTCCCCTATTGGGGCCCCCCCTCCTGTCCCCGGAGGGTCAGAGCCAAAATTTATACAAGTTCTGTTCTCCTAACCCCAAGGATATTTATGGCCAAATTTGGTTACAATCCATGCAGAACTCTAGGACAAGTACCGATTTATAGGATTTACCTATAATTCCCCTATTGGGCCCCGCCCCTCCTGCCCCTCTGGGAGGTCTGAGCCAAAATGTATGCAAGTTCTGTTCCCCTTCACCCAAGGATGTTTGTGGCCAAATTTGGTTACAATCCATGCAGAACTCTATGACTAGTAGCGATTTAAAGGATTTACATCTATTTCCCCTATTGGGTCCCGCCCCTCCTGCCCCTGGGGGATCAGAGCCAAAATTTATACAAGTTCTGTTCCCCTTCCCCCAAGGATGTTTGTGGCTAATTTTGGTTACAATCCATGCAGAACTCTAGGACAAGTAGCGATTTAAAGAATTTACCTCTATTTCCCCTATTGGGCCCCGCCCCTCCTGCCCCCGGGGGGTCAGAGCCAAAATTTATACAAGTTCTGTTCCCCTTCCCCCAAGGATGTTTGTGGCTAATTTTGGTTACATTCCATGCAGAACTCTAGGACAAGTAGCGATTTAAAGGATTTACCTCTATTTCCCCTATTGGGCCCCGCCCCTCCTGCCCCCGGGGGGTCAGAGCCAAAATTTATACAAGTTCTGATCACCCTCCCCCAAGGATGTTTATTGCCAAATCTGGTTACATTCCATGCAGAACTCTAGGACAAGTAGCGATTTAAGAATTTACCTCTATTTCCCCTATTGGGCCCCGCCCCTCCTGCCCCCGGGGAGTCAGAGCCAAAATTTATACAAGTTCTGTTCCTCCTCCCCCAAGGATGCTTGTGGTCAAATTTGGTTACATTCCATGCAGAACTCTATGTCTAGTAGCGATTTAAAGGAAATGTTGACGGACGGACGGACGACGGACGCCGCGCCATGACATAAGCTCACCGGCCCTACGGGCCAGATGAGCTAAAAATTAACCAGCTATACAATATTTCATTAATACGGTATTTTCCTTTACAGAATGGTAAAGAAACTGATAGTGTCACTGGTGAAGAAGACCAAGCACTGTGGACCTCTCGGGGAGGACGAGATCTGTGCCGACAGCCATGATTGTTGCTGTGGCTTCACGTGCTGGAAATGGCGATGTCGAGACATGCAGCAGTCTAAACCGAACTGGTGGGAACTCCTGCACAATCATACGTAATTTACTTGGAAATGTTCACTGCTAAATCGAGTTTGCAGATTATAGATTATAGAATTGTAGACGGTATTGGCCACTGCTTCTACGGAATATATACTGTATTTTGTGGGTATGATATTTTCACGATTATGAATTACAGACACAAGCCAATCTCTCCCAGGGTTCATTGGCCGCAATGAATTCTGGGAAAGATGGATGAAGCATGTGTATCTTCTTGTATCTACTAGTTTTTATTATCATTACTATTTCTCATTTATTTTACGGAGAAAATCAATATTATTTATATTATCATTTATTTTTTATATTTTATGGTCATTCGGTATATGTCATTTTTAGTACTAATATAAGGTTTTATTACTTTTTCGAAACGACTTATGGATTTTAGATTAAATTATGACGATTTTCTTCAGATACTTGGCTTACATTTTCTTTCGCAGAAAATATGTAAAACTGTTCACACATATAATGTATATAATATGTACATAAATATGAATCATGCATGTGTATCTATGAAACACTGTACAAGTTTTGGTAATAAATGTTCAGAAAGGACGCATCATTTGAATGGTTAAAAGCTTGTAGATGAACTTATCTATTCCTTCGTTCATTGGGTATTAATAATAAATATATCTAGATTAATGCTGAAGATTTGGTTTGCTTAATGTTATGATGTTGAACGTCTTATTAACAGCAAATATATCGAATATTCCGGGTGTTTAAGGACGGTATCCCCTTATTTTCTGTCACAGATGTTAACATATTTACTTACCGGAACCCCTCTGGGAAAAGATTTCTGTATCATTATAGTATTCCCGCAATAATACCCGGTGATTTTAGGATGTAGTTTGGTTCAGCCAGACCGAGGCGTTGAGGCGGAGATTCGATCCACCAATCAACAAAACTGTTAGAAAAGACACGTGTTTTTTATGGGCGCAACCATCTTTTCTGATGATATCGTAACAGACGTTCAGATGAATTTCACGATATCGCATTGATGTAGAAACAATTAATACTGTAAACGTGGATATTTTCGCGAGTGTTTTGATTTCGCGATAAGCACGAGTAAACATCTCACTATGTCAATTATTTGGTGATTTCACTATGTGATAGTCCAGGGGTAGATATAACGTCAGTGACAGTAACCCCTGGTGTATCGAAGATGTGGCCTGGCGTACTTTTCCCTGTTTGGTGTCTCTGCTAATACTCTTCAGTGAGATAGCACTATAAAATGGACAAGATGTATATTACTATAAGGTTATGGAACGCCATAGCTGTCTCGTATGGTTCAAATACACTATATGAATGTGTGTTTTCAATATGTTATATGGTTTTACCATTACATAATTTGATCTTAACAATGTATGGTATCATTTTATCAATATTTGATTTGATTTGACCAATATATCATTTGCTTCTATCGTTATTTTATTATCATTTCGTTTTTATGTAATCGATTCATATAATGATAAAAGAAAATAATACCAAGACAAATGAAAATAAAATAATGGTAGAAATCAAATATTAATAAAATGATACCATACAATGCTAAGATCACATCATACAATGATAAAACCATAAAAACATAAAAAAATATCATTAATTAAAACACAACCTCATATAGTATATTTGAACCATACGAGACAGCTATGGCGTTCCATACAAGATGGCATTACAGAATGTAGTTTCATGGTAAGGGAGACAGATCATGATTTTTTCATACAGACGCTTGAGTTATGACAGTGCCCCAAGCTCTTCAAGCATTTGAATGACCTCGATTTGATTAATACCCCCTTTTCTGAAGTTTGAATTTATGAATAAATTATTTTATTAGTTTTAAAAATAACAACACAAATAATCCTATTAATCTTAAATTGCTATTTTATGGTAAATATATATTGATTAAATATTGTTAATTATTTTAAAACTAAAACTATTGACATCTAGGCTATATTGTAACAGAAACTTCTGCAGTGAATGTATAAAAAGTATATATAATAGGGGAGATAACTATATTGTGAATCCCGTCTTTTTCAATGAAAAATGAAGGGTTTTTGGTGCTAAAAATGCTCTATCTTGACAAATTGTGGTTCAATTTTTTTGAAAATTGACTGATTATAAGCAACTTTGTCACTTTTTAGTCTGTTATTTTTCTATAAAAATTGAACATCACAATTTTGATTTATTTTCATTTTGGTGAGAATGTTTTAGATAATTTACTTGCGTCTTTTTTACCTAATTTCCTCCAAAAATGATCACTAGAAATTAATTATGACGAGAAGTAAAGCATTTAAAAAAAAAAAAAGATTGATATATATCACGTCAATTAAACAATATATATATCGTAGAACATTTTGTTAATTATTTTCATTAACGGGGCGGATTTAGTACAGACTAATGCTGTTTTTTCATGTGCAGATTCTACTCAAAAATGGCAAATTTGAATATTTATTTTGAAAAAATAGATGGTTCAATTTCTTCGAAACTTTGACAGAAGATGCATAACAACATATTTACTTCATAAATCAAATATGAAAAATATTGAACGACAGGAAAATTTTGGGGAATGTGAGACTACCACCTTAAACGTTAAAAATAGCCAACCTGCCTCTCATAATTACACGCATTACTGTAAACTTACTGATTTCAGCGCAATCAAATTTTGGCGAAAATGTGAGAAAAAATTTAAATTATGAATTATTGGCGTGGATATCAACTAGTGCAATTCAGTGGTCCAATGCTGGAAATACTCTTTTACACAATTTAGCGCTGAACGTAAATTAGCGCTTAAAATAAAACTACCACCAAAATAAGACTACCGCTAAATTAAGTATGTTTATAGTATATATTCACAAGACATCCCCGATGCAATAAATTCGTAAAAGTTATCTCCGCGAATTAACATCTACATCATTGGTATTTGATAGAAATCAATGTTAATATTTGCGAATTTGTTTTGAAATGAAATTCGCAAAAAATAAAAATGGCTAAAATAGTATCTCAGTGTGACAATTATATGTAGAGAGATACTGAGAAAGACATTGACATGCCGTTTCGCTAGATTTATCAGCCAGTGTTTGCAGTGAAGCGGGAGTCATCTACACGTTTAAAATCAAGACGTTCAATTATTTATCTCTGTTGCAGAATTGTGTTAAGCATGTCTTATACAACACTGGATTTTATTGAGACATCAATACTGTGTCCTCATCGAACCATTAGATGCCATGAAAGGTACCTGGCCTATTTTTTTTTTTTTTTTGAGAAATATTTGGTGTTTCATTTTGTAATGTAGAGCTATCCTTTGTGTGATCCCAGCCAAAGCCCCACTATCATCAAAGGAACCAGACAATATCATATAATTATAAACTAAATAATATCCCAAGGAAACAATGATTATTTACCAATTATGGACCTTTGCTAAAGTCCATGTGGTGTTATAACACCATAGTAGAATAAAATAATGACAGAGAGCGTATTTATTGTTAAAGCTTAAGGTATCGTTTACACAAAGTTGACTATTATAACCTACTACAGTGGAATAGTTTGTGATGATAGTTGATACAAATTTTGATTAACTCCCTGTGTTGCATGGGGAAAAGTTTTGGTCAAAATTACTTTTTTTGATAACAAAAAATCTCAAAATCCTCACTACTTGGTACAAAACTGCTTGCAGTGCTACATATAGATCATCCTCGATACTCCAGGGGTTCCGATCACTTACGATCACTACACCCCTGGACTATCTCATAGTAAAATTGAAGGCAGCTCAGGGAAATAAATCTGAACCAATCACAGGCCTTCAGGAATTTTCTTTGGAGATTACAGAGTGAGCGACGCCCAACTTCAAAGCCACATACAGTCAACCACAGTGTACCGTTATACGGCTCTTTTGATGCACATCGAAGGACTAAATTACCTGGTCTGTTGCCTCCTTTTTTACTATGAGGTAGTCCTGGAGTATCGAGGATGACTATATATGTTATGAAAATTTAGCAAATGTTTCAATATGTTTACTATAAAGTACCTTTCCAAACGTTCATGTAAATCGTGATGTATACTCTCTTAGTGAGGTAATTTTGTATTTGTATCATGAATATATCACAAGATTTGAATAGGTAGTAAGGGTTTACCTGGAGCTGTGGAATAGTTAAACAATACCCAGTGTAATAGTGGAGAGAACCAGAGACATTCAATGTCATATTTTAAGAATGAGAATAGCCTCAAACTATGAAATAGTCAAGATAATGCTTACTGACCTCGAACAATTCATTACTTGGTTATTTCACATTTTTCGATGTTTCTCTTATCCTTACAACTAAGTTTGTATCACTTTCGTTATACTTAGATATTCAATAATTCAGATATTTGTGAAATATTAAAAAAATGTTTGAGCTTGATGCCAGGGTCACAGTGATTATACAGTGCTATTCATGATGCATGTTTTGTTGAAAAATGTACTGAAAAAGCTTCAAGCTTTCTACTTTCACTAACAAGGAAACATTGTAATACCATTCGTAAAACCTAGCATAAAGCGAGTTATTAAAAAAAGAAGAATTAAAAGAAATGGAACTCTCGTCCCCGGGTGGGCTGGAACTACCAACCTTTCGGTTAACAGCCGAACGCGCAAACCGTTGTACCACGGAGAGGATGTCTGGCTAATGTCGGCGTACTGATAAACGTTACTACATGTATACTTGCATTCATCCCCAATACTCCATGGGTTCTAATCACATACGATCTTTACACCCCTGAACTATCTTAAAATTAAGGCAGCTCAATGGAACAAATCTGAACCAATGACAAGCCTGCAAAATATTTCTTTGAAGACTCGGAGAGGACGACACCCAACTTAAAAGCCACACAGTCAACGACAGTGTACACCGTTATGTGGCTCTTTTGACGTACATCGCATGATTAAATTACCTGTTTCGTTCTGTTGCCTCCAGTTTTACTATGGTTGACTGTGTGTGGCTTTGAAGTTGGGCGTCGCTCTCTCTGTAGTCTTCAAAGAAACTTCTTGAAGGCCTGTGATTGGTCAGATTTATTCCCTTGAGCTGCTTTCAATTTTACTATGAGATAGTCCAGGGGTGTAGAGATCGTAAGTAATCGGAACACCTGGAGTATCGAGGATGACTTGCATTATGTAAAGCTGTTGCATATTGCAATACAATGTCAAATTCCAAAAACATAATGAGAGCTGTATAATTGTCCACAATAACAAATAGTTGGCATGTTTTAAGTAAAAATTCTACACATTCTGTTTGTTGTTGTTTGAGTTGTTTTGGTGAGGAGGTGTATTTTGTTCTTTTTTGGGAGGGGGAGTCACCGAATGAAAGTTCGTATCAGATCATTAACTTAGTCTTTACATCCCATCAGTATTAACAAATACTATGTAACAATACATCGTACATACATGCGCATGTACATGCATATGTGTGAATTAGATTTTAGCTATTGTACCTTTTTTAGATTTTAAAACGCACGAATCGTGTGAGAGATCTCCTGTGAGAGATTACACGATGAAAGAGAGGTGAACATAGTGTCCCAATCCTGGCATCCCTCAAAAATTTCCAGGAAATAAAATTAATTATAAAATACCAGTACTAATAAACAAACTATCATATATTAAAGTATCTATAATACATATATACACCGTTGGTTTGAAATGCATGCCCTGTTATTGTACAAAGGAATGTTCAATATGCCGGCTATTTGCATTTTTTCTGGGAAATATACTAAGGCAATAAGCAGAATTCTCTGTAACAGTTAAATGTATATAGATGTAATATTGAAATCTAATCGGATTATATTATAAAACGTTCATGCATTCCCAGCAGTTTCAACGTTCCCATTCCCCTTTTATAATTTACAGAATTTGAGAAAAAAAAAAGTTAAAAACGTGTTTCCGTGTAAATAATGCAATAACCGTTAGATTTTTACTTGTCTAGAAATTAACATTAATTCACCAAATGTGTTAATTAGATAACGTTTGTATCGAAATAACGCAATAGAAGGGCTAGGCCCCGCCCCCCCCGCCAAAGCAATAAACCGTGTTAGCATTGCTATGAAATGTGTCAAGTAATTTCATCATCCTCGATACTCCAGGAGTTTCTATCACCGACGTTATATCCACCCCTGGACTATCTCATAGTAGAACTGGAGCAGTTCAGAAATGAAAAAAATGACCAATCACAGGCCTGCAGATAGTCTAATAACACGTGGTATATAGGACGACGCCGGGAAACACATACCGCGACAAATGATTAGTGCAGTATTAACATTAAGTAATTACATTTTGCAACTCTGACAAATATATAAATATCAATTTCACATCATTTTCTAAATACAAAGCCATTTCGGAGAAGTATAGGTAGTGGGCCTGTTATATATATAAGCCGTTCCTCATACATTTGTAGTTTAGATATCTTAGTTAGTTCTGACATAAGTGTTGTGGAACAGCGTTGGATTTCTTAAGTTGTTCTGTTTTTCTTGCATGAACATGAAAAAACCTTCAACTTTCTTTATTCAATATCTTTACAAAAGTGCAATGAACAAAGGAAAATATTTGCAACATTCAACAAACACGATATCAAAGAGGACAAACAATATTACTTTTTTACTTATTGTTTTGTTATTTGTTTGTTTGTTTGTTTGAGTTTTACGGTCCATCGACAACTAAGGTAATTTAGGGCCTTGTTATTTTTCTATATTTGGTATAATAGTACAAATGTATTTATTGAAGATGTTCTACCGCTGAAGAATGGTATTTTTTTCTCTATCAAAAGCAGAAGCAGACATTACAAAAATTACTTAGTTTACACCATTACCACAATTGAAAAGTTTGAGCTTCTATAATTATTTTAATTCAAGATAAAAATATGTTTAAAGAATAATCGATTGCAAATGAATTACATCTCGAAAACATCCAAGACACTATGTCCTATGTAGAGTTAAGTACTGATTGTGCATGCACCAAGAGTAAAATAAATGATTATATATGTGTTTATTAGACACAAACAAACACGATTATCAATCAGTTATTGCTCAAATGATGGGTATCGTTTATGCTCTGTCGGCGGTGGAGCATCTTTGATATAAACAAAAGTTGGACTAACTTTCTTTCCAAATTAAAAAAAAATGGACATTTTAATAAATGAAGATCACCTCATTTGTCACTGGTAGCCTACCATAAGACTAATGGCAATACAGCTGCACAGAATTCAACCTATTTGGTATCCCATGTTCAGGAGAGACAGAAAAACTCTAGAAAACGGAACTAAGCCATACCAGAAGAATGAACGAATGAATGAACATAATATACCGATGCCCTTGTCTTTGTGATAGTTTAGTGTAGATACTATAACAATGAAAAAAAATATTATAATTACTTTGTAACATTTTAACGCTAGTTTATCAGTGGAGATATTTTATACGATTCACCTTTTATACATTTTATAGACTTACCTGTGCCCATTTAGTCACTAAATGTAGACAGCGATAATTAACACGGAGCGGTACTTACCGATAAGCGGATTAACTGTAATTCGTCTCCTCAATATATACAGAGTTACCTACCATCTACTTACAATAGAAATTAAAAGATAAAATAAAAAAATCCATATTTTACGCAAAGGTGAAATATCTTATCAATTTATCAATGCTCAGAAATTACAAAACAGCGTTCTGTGAAAAAAGTTAAAGTTAAGAGTGACAGAAAACGAAATAGGGATCGACCCGAGTTGTTGAAAATCTGAATATTTAATAAGATCGGTTTCTATCGTATAACCGTAACGAAATTGACAGTCATAGTTAATTTCAAACACAGGTGCACAATGTGTAATCAAAGCTCCCCTAAACCCTGATCGGCCTTCCCATAGGTTTGCCCTGATACAAATGTAGATTGTTACAGTGTACTAATCCTACACTTACATCTACTTTTGTAAACTTTCCTCTGGATACTTCTACTGTGATAGGAGTGTTCCTACATTTGTAGGTATTTCTCCTGTCATTGTATTGGTAGATGTTTCACCGGAGAGATCCCCAATTATAGTGTTGAGTGCGTGAAAGAATAATGGAGTGGGAATGGTTGAAAATAGGAGAGGAAGTGAGAGAGTGAGACATCACATTATAATATAATGTCGAGGAGGGATCTGACAATTAATCACAGTTCAATAATATAATGTATGGTTAAAACACAGGGATCTGACAATTAATCACAGTTCAATAATATAATGTATGGTTAAAACACAGGGATCTGACAATTAATCACAGTTCAATAATATAATGTATGGTTAAACCACAGGGATCTGACAATTAATCACAGTTTATAATATAATATATAGTTAAACCACAGGGATATGACAATTAATCACAGTTTATAATATAATGTATGGTTAAACCACAGGGATCTGACAATTAATCACAGTTTATAATATAATATATAGTTAAACCACAGGGATCTGACAATTAATCACAGTTTATAATATAATATATAGTTAAACCACAGGGATCTGACAATTAATCACAGTTTATAATATAATGTATGGTTAAACCACAGGGATATGACAATTAATCACAGTTTATAATATAATGTATGGTTAAAACACAGGGATCTGACAATTAATCACAGTTTATAATATAATGTATGGTTAAACCACAGGGATCTGACAATTAATCACAGTTTATAATATAATATATGATTATATGAAGCTAACAGAGTGTTCATAGATCAAAAATCTGTAAGAATCATTGTATACATAGAATACGGTGCTATTTTGTCGAATTTTAATCTACACCCTTAAACTATTAAAATGATATATCGATACTCGTCTCCGATAATCCTGGGTTTCCGATCACTTACGATCTCTACATCCTGTAGTTAGGTTAAAACAAGTGATGCCACAAATAATACACACGGACCAAAATGGGTATATAAAAGTAGATGTATTGGCTTTAATATTAGGCAAATTCAGGACATAATAGATTATTCAGAAAAATTCAACCTCGACTCATGCACATTATTTTTAGATTTCAAAAAAGCTTTCGACTCAATTGAATGGATTTTTTTTATATGCTTAAAAAATGGTTTCGGAAACTCTTTCTCACATTGGGTTAAAACTCTTTATACAAATATTAGGGGTGTCGTTAAAAACAATAACTGGTTAACTGCCGATTATCCGATCCATAGAGGAGTTAGACAAGGTTGCCCATTATCCTGCCTACTCTTTGTAATAGCAGTCGAAATAATGGAAATCCAGATAAGAAGTTATAAAAATATTAGCGGATTTAACATTAGAAACAGACACATTTAGATTGTCCAACTTGCGGACGACACTACACTCTTTTTAAAGCAAATGAAGTAACTAAGGCAATTCAGAAAATTGAGCGTTTTGGGATATTATCTGGCCCAAAACTCAACAAAAGTAACACAGAAGGATTGTGGTTGGTCAGAAATAAGGGAAAACAAACACATAAATTTGGAATAACTTGGAAGGAAGAAATTAATAAAATCACTTGGTATTTACTTTGGAACTAACAAAAAGGTACGTGGCAATCTGAATTGGGAAAGCAAAAAAAAAACTTCAATCGGTGAAATGATTAAAAACTGGGGAAAAAAGAAAATTAACTTGGAAAAATAGTAGTAACACAGTCGCTATTAATCCCAAAAATTACATATCTTGCAAATGTACAAGCAGTAAGTATAGGCTTATTAAAGCAATTAGAAAAGGCTTTATTTGAATTTATATGGAGGGAAAAGGGAGAAAGTAAAAAGGAAAACATGAATATGGAGGGTTGAGTATTCGTGATATTGAATCGCACATCGATATGTTAAACGTTAACTGGGTTAAACGATTAATACGTGACTCTAACGAGAACTGGAAACTTATTCCCAAAGCAATTTATAACACATTCGGACAAAACTTACTCATATTTAAGATAAATATGGGAAACATAAATAATATTTATGAAATCTTATGAAACAATATCATAATATAATACCATCTAAAACACACTTAAAACAATGAAAAATTGAGGAAAATAATCTTTGTAATGTATGTCACGTAGAGGAAAACTATCTTCACTTTTTTCATTGAATGCAAATACTTTGACGAATTTTGGATTAATATAGAAGAATAGAAGAATCAATTAATTCATTTGGATACACAGTAAATTTGAAGAAATTAAAATACATAATAACTGGATATAAAATTAATCAATTAGCACACTACGAAACCAATATATTGTTAACCTCAATAGGATACTCAATTTATAAGGCATTTCATACCAGTGATAAAAACGTAAAAATGTTAATAAAAAACAATATTTGAAAATGAACTAAGGGTCTTAAGTCATACTACAAAAATCGCACGGAACGGACTGCTTAAATATTTTATCTTGAGATTAAGAGTAGGGATTTAATTATATTAATGTATTAGAGAACATTGTAACTATATATACATATGGAGTGGTGGATATGTGACCATCTAACTTCTACCTGCATCAGGCCTTGATACATACAGTTTATGTACATACAATGTAATGTTATATGTGACACAAATTAATATGTCACGAGTAGAATCTTGGGAGTAGTGCAATCTGTCGGTAGGGGGTCGTCCTATCACTCTTGCACTGCGCCCATCATTTTTACTGGATGATTTTCTTAACACCGTAATCATATCTTTCATACCTTATTAGCCAGTTTTGCAAGATCTATCATTGGTTACATTGTATAAAAAATGACATAATAATGAAATAAAAGAACGACGAAAAGCGCTATGATGAAAAGAGATTAAAGACAGAAAAGCAAAATTTCAATGTCAACACATCGAAACATTTAACAATACAAAAGGGGAAAATGAGAAAAATAAAATGTTGGAGTATGATAATAAATATTGGAAATATTGTATTTAAGGTACATATTTATGTATACCGAAACTTAGTTGGTTTTAAGCATGGAAGTATGTGTTTTTGTATGAGTAGCTATGGAGGAATATGTGTTACCAATTATACCTACGTTGCATGAACTTTGCATATAAACGCAAGAGAGAAAACTTGAGTGAAAGTAAAAAAGATAATATTGAAAAGAAGAATATTTGTATGACGTAATTGATGATTAGAGGGTTGAAGTGAAGAGAAAAAATAGTAGTGAAAGGAAAAATATTTGATTTATGTAATTGCTGATACCAATAAAAAGTTAAAAAGTTTGAGTTAAATAGTTTAATAGATCTGAAAGTGACGAGAAAATAATCTTAATCACATGTAATAAGGGTGCGAATGTCGGACGAGAGTGAATGTATTGGTACTTAGGGTTTGGACAAATACGATGCTGACACTGAAAACGTCTGACATGTCTGATGTCTCAGCTCTAAGTGCTAAAAATTTAAAAAAAAAAAAAAAAAAAAAAAACCTTCATAGGGCATAGTGTCTTGGATTTTTTCGAGATGCAATTCATTTGCAATTCATTATTCTTTAGATATTTTTTTTATCTTGAATTGAAATAATTATAGAAGCTCAAACTTTTCAATTGTGGTAATGGTGTAAAGTAAGTAATTTTTTGTAACGTATGCTTCTGTTTTTGATAGAGAAATAAAACATTCGTCAGCGGTAAACATCTTCAATAAATACATTTGTACTATTATACCAAATATAGATTTTTATAGCTAATTGAACTCTACAAATAACAAGGCCCTAAATTAAATGACCTTAGTTGTCGATGGACCGTAAAACTCAAACACACAAACAAACAAATAACAAAACAATAAGTAAAAAGTACTATTGTTTGTCCTCTTTAATATAGTATTTGTTGAATGTTGTAAATATTTTCATCTGTTCTTTGTACTTTTGTATAGCCCGAGACACTCTGGCCCTGACACCAGACTGAAAGAAAGTTGAAGTTTTTTTTTTCTTTTTTCATGTTCATGCGAGAAAGACCGAACAACTTAAGAAATCCAACGCTGTTCCCCAACACTAATGTCAGAAACATATCCATATATGAGGAACGGCTTATATATATACTACAGGCCCACTACCTATACTTCTCCGAAATGACTTTTTATTTAGAAAATGACGTGAAATTGATATTTGTCAGAGTTGTAAAATGTAATTGCTTAATGTTAATACTGCACTAATCATTTGTCGCGGTGTGTTTCCCGGCGTCGTCCTATATACCGCGTGTTATTAGACTATCACTGCAACACCATGAAATTAATCTTGTAACCTAATCTTAGGGATCGATATTTTTTCGTATTATTGTTTTAAAGTCATGTGTCATAACTCCATGGCATTATGTATTTCAAAGTACTTGTTTTAATCGTCCTGGTGAGGTAATAAATGAAGATAATTTTATCTTTAAAAGATATTTTTAAATATGTATGATAAAAATAGTCAAAATGGATTAAAATTTATATTCAATAATTGAGCTTCGAACCTTCATTGTCCAAAATATTGCAAAATACCATTGTAAGGGAGACAACTCTTATGACTTTTATGGTGTATTGTCGTTACAGCTTTGGAAATGATAGTGATAACAATTTACAAGGACTTATATGAGACTTATAAATCATTACAATTTAAAACATAATTTTTCTTTTATTTGTTTGACAATCGCGTATTTGTTAATAGATATATCTAATATCTAAACTGACTAATCCGTAAAATATATTTTAGTGAATGTGACCAGCAGCGCCCTCTAAGAATCTTTCGATATCTCTCTGACTTTTACCCCCAGAGACGTACACATTCTAGAGAAAGCATACCTGACATGAATGGAAAATGGTGAGAAATCTCTGTCACTTGTGAGGAAATTGTAACGTTATACATTTACTGACTCACCGATGGATAAATTAATGATACTGAATACTTTTATCGTTTTAAGTGTTCATTGATTCGCACAGGTAACTATCTTTTGTGTTACGATTCGATCATCGTTGATTGAAGAATGTGTGAAATATGTGCCTCGTTGATAACAGTGTTGAACAGCTGACCGGGGCTATTTATAAGATTATCTATCGCTCCTTAAATCAGAGCGTTGACCCATCGACTTAAAGATAAGTGTAATGATTGTCATTTTATCTTCAATTGTCCTTTGGTTTTATTTTTAAAGCATCCGGGTTTATAAATGAACCAGACCGATATGACCTAGGGGCGGGGCCGAATCTTGTCAGTTTGGCTGTTTTACTTTTGAGATATGACAGCCGATTTATTGCATTACCATAGTAACATATGGTTCTTGTTTTAATAAAATTAAGTTGAAATATTTTGCTATTCATTCAGATGTTTAATGAAATTTCGACTACGTTATTTACTTGAGCTTCATGGCTATCTCCCTACAGCACCCTGTCAAGAGTATTCATGATTGTTAAAGTGGGCACATACATATGTACTTGTAGAAAATTAACACTTCCAGCTCATGATACTTGTATAATTTCTATATTTCTAAATGTTTCATTTTCAAAATATTATTACTTTTGTGCACCACTTAAACTTTTTTGATGTTGTTTCCTTCTTTGTTCAACATAAAACATTGCTTGGTAATAAAACTTAAATAAAGTAAATAAAGGTAAAATATGTTGACAATTCAATTAAATGTTATGATAATTTGTGCAATCATATATTCACAAAATGATGTCTGATGCGAAAAGCGCTAAATTATTATGAAAACCACTATTATATATATATATATATATATATATGCTTACAGTTATAAGTAAATTAACATATAAACAGTTGTAGAAAAAAATCTTTAATATTTCTCTCATAATAAATTTTATTTTTGTTTATTTGTTTTTTCAGATTCCATGGAAAATTTGTTGGGAGAATGGAAGGATATTTAATGCTGGAATATGATTCAATAGAAAACTAATTAAGTAAAATGGCCGAAACAAAATCAATTTTCTCTTTAACTGGTCGACGACCATCAGGGGAGATGACTCAAGTTCATAAACCTACTGGTCAAAAATCGCCGTTGAGAGAAACAAGTCCAATACATACGAACGGGACCGGAGATGTGAATTGTATTTTTGGCAGTATGCCAAACCCAACAAATGTTTTGGAGCAGTTAAGTAGCCACGATGCTGCCGCTTATAAACGTGTCGGCTCCTCATTCCAACATGGCGGATCAGTTTACCAGAGAAGTGTTTCATGTTCTGTCCTTGAGCATACAAAAGGTTGGGCGACAACAGACTCCAAAAATAACAAGGACATGCCCGCTGTTTTTAGCTCACAACAGCATCAAACCCAAGTCACAGAAATTTCTTCAACCGGAAAAGAAACTGTAATAAATTCTTCTTTACAAGTAATAAAACAAAGCCAAAATTCAAATTCATCTACACAGAGTTCTGATTCCTGTTTGCAGAGACAAAAAGATTCTGTGATAGAAAATGGTGTTCAGCATAAATGTGAATGTGATAATAAGTCTATAGATACAGAAACACTATCAAAGGTACCCAAATCCTCTCACCATCAAACAGTGACTTTTAAAACAGACTTAGAAACACCAGATAAAAAAGATCTAACGTTAAACCTAACTGTGAAAAACGATGTGGATACAAGTGAAGAAAAAGTGACGAAAGATTTAAATCAGTGTGAAATTGTGTCGAATGATAAAAGTAATTCAGCATCAGAAAGGGAAACAACTCTTTCTTCTCCACCCAGCGGTGAAGGACAAGTATGCGGCAAGCCACCTCTCCCCGGGGGAAAGGTCAAGGCCAAATCTTCGTCATCCGGGAAGCAGTCATGGTTGCTTCGGCTTTTTGAGTCAAAACTATTTGATATGTCAATAGCCGTTTCCTATTTGTTTAATTCTAAAGAGCCTGGTGTTCAAACTTACTTAGGTAAGTAGATCTAGATGAAGTCCCCAGTTTCACGAACATCCCTTGAACTCAATAGTTATATTACATGTTCGTGAAACTGGGCCTATAGCTAGTTTAGATAAAAAAAAAGAAAAATCACAAATTGTCCTTTTTGGGAATCAGAAATAGAGCTCCGATTTGTTTAGTATTTAAAAATGTAACTGAATTAAATAATAAATTGTAAATGATTATTTATATATACATGTTTATATTATCAGAATTGAATTCCTGACCTGGACTGGACACTGGACAGATCTAGACTACAAAATGACCATGACAATATACTACAGTATTTCTGGTGAAGCTCAAAACAATGATTTACCTTGAATGGAATATCTTTAAAGTCTGAAACTTATTTTGCCATTCTTGTAAAATAATTTAAAACAAAAAAACAAAAAAAACAACCTTTCCAACATTTTATTTTAATTTTATGTCAAACTTTTGTTTCAGGTAATCGCATGTTCAGTTTTGATGAAGCTGATGTGGACTTCTATTTGCCACAGATCCTAAACATGTATATACATATGCATGACGTAGCGGAAGCATTACATCCTTACCTCATTCATAGGTGGGTATAGTTTTACCTCATTCTCAGTGGGGTTGATTTTTTACTTGTACTTCATTTTCAGGTGGTATATATATATAGGACGATCATGGTTTAAGACCCACTGTTGATTGTACTGCGCTTCTCCTGTGAATAAGCTTAAGTATATATCCGTAGAGAGAGTAATGCCAACAACTGTGGGTCTCTGTTGATGTAAGATGATGTGACCCTATCCCTCATGGCTATGGATTACATGACAAATGTACTAGGCTGTGATGTTTCGGCTATATAAGTTATATCTGCAGAGCAATCTGTAAAACAACCTATTTTCATAAGCGATTTATTTTCACATATTTCATGGGCGATAGGAAATCTTGAAAATTAATTGCCATAAAATTGCTTCAAAAGAAAGTCGTAAGTGTCTTTATCATAAAATTGAATTATGGTGAATTTTGTATTCAACAGAAAAACACAAAATTAAGTTGTCATGAAAATAAAATGGTTCACATATATAATATATTTTATTCAATGAATTACTAAAACTGAAGGTTGTCAATGTTTGAACTGATCCTTAATAATCATGAAATAATGAACCAAGCTAGAATATATAACATTGCAAGAGCAATATAAATGCTGTACATGAGTAACTAACATAGACTATTATTTTTGCAGGTGTCGCTACAATGTAGAGTTCTCACTGAGAACAGCCTGGATCCTTGGAGCCTTCTCAGCAGATGTACTAAAACCATCATGGAAAAATTCTCAAGGTGTCAAACTGAAAAATATGATACTTAATGAAGAATTGAGGTAAACGGAATTTAGTGTAGTTTTGTTTTTATATGTTCCTATGTTTTTGCAGTCATTAATATCCAGATTTTGTTAGGAATTGAAATGAGCCTCTTTGTTTAATTCTTGATCTAATAAGCCATTGAAATATTAATCATGAATATCAGAGTTAAAATGTCATAAGGTCAAAAATGTGAATACACTTTAAATTAAACTCAGAAAAACCAAAAACCAAAAACTAGATATTGTTCTCAGTCTCTGGAATTGTATTAGATTTCTATTTTTCCATTACTCACAGAAAATTTCTTTGAGTAAGGAAAAATTTGAATTTAACAACAGAATATAATTTTTTATTTTCCCTAATGAGGGCGCCGGGCGCAGGTAAATGGCCAAAGGGGGCGCCGTTATTTGAGACCATTTTTAGATGTTTTTTCTGAAACAGATTATAGTCATCCTGCTTTTAGTTTCGTATTTTTCTGAAACTTACTATAACCAACTTACGTTTTGAAGTCAAGTAAGTGTTGAAATTACATAATTATGAAGAAATGTATGCACCAGAAGTATCAAACATTGGTTAAATATGTCTGTTTCACGGAATTCTGGCATTTCATGCTAGCCTGTTTGTTTACCATGCGTACACAAAATGGCGGACGGTGCTTTCGATCGCTACTTTCGTTTTGTGGCAGATGGGAATTCCGACAAGAGCACACAATAAAATGCTTAGAAATGATAACATTCCTGTTATTTAGGAACCTTTATCATAGATATACAGTAAGTAATCATAAAACCTATATAGACATCGCTAAAATGTTGTTGCCAGTTAGTCTTCATCCATACACGTGGTTGGGGCATTCAAGTGACACGTTTTATTTTGAATATGGCGTTCTAGCTATTTCTATGTGTAAACACTTGGCAAAGAGGTCCTAAGTTGTCCAATGCAACAAATTTAGTGCTTATAAAAGCTGATCGGGTATCTGTTAAGCATCAGATTGATGTGAAACAGTATTTTTTTAGCGTCTGCAAAGAAAAATCGTCACAATCTGGCACAAAAATTGTATGAAATTAGTTGATTTTTTCAGCAAAAAACGTGGGGGCGCCCTTATTAGAGGAGGCGCTCTTAATAGGGAAAATACGGTATGTAATGTGGTTGTTACATGTCCACAGTGAACTCTTAATGATCTGGACACTTGCATTACATACCTCTAGCTCAAACTGTCCGGATTATGACTTTTCCTGACAATTTCCATTCAGACTGAGTTCTCCAGACTATTATCATCCGGATTATTACAGGTCCACTATTCTGTATTTGCATATTACAGTTATCTGCCCTTGCAGGTAGGTATTGATTGTGACGTCATGTGTTTGCATCATACTTTTCAGAGAAAACGACCCCAATTTTACTCACAAAATAACAACGTCACAATGGATACCTACTTGCAAGGGAGACAACTCGATCTGTAGTATGGAAAGATGGAATATGATAATTTTTGTGAAGTTCTGGGTGTCAATTTTAAAGTGATGATTACATTATTTTGAAAGACGTTTCAGAGAAACTTTATATACGGTTCCTAAAATCAGTTTAGCCACCTTTAGATCTAGAATGTGGTTCTACTTTGCAGGCCACCTAAGCCCCACAGTCATCTCCGTACCCTGTCCAACTTGCCGAGTCCAACTGTTCCCCCGAGTCAGCTATACCCATCCTCGACGCCGTCACCATCAGGAAAACAGCGAACACATCACCGCTCAAGATCAGACGCAACAGGTAGTTATAGAGTCAAACAGTTCAAAATGGACCTTTCAAGGACCAAAATTTTATATAGACACATATGATAGGTGGTCTCTTTATGATACAAAATGAGTATAAGAGATTTATTCCATAGGCTAGGAGTGACTATCGCTTACAATTTTAACTATTGCAATACTAATTGCTATCATGGGAAACACTATTGCGATAGTTTAACTATTGCAGAATACAATTGCAATAGTATTGTGATAGTATTGCACTCTGAATTTGATTACAATCTGGTCGATGAATTGGCCGTCATGACGTACATCTAGTGCAGTATTGTTTAGAGTTACTTCCCTTTACCTGCTACCGTCAGTACAAACTCAAACGCAATGAAGATCGTGATTGAGAACATTGTTGGTGTTTGCGTTTGGATTGAATAAAAGTGACACTTTATCGTGACTGTTAGTCTGTTACTGTATGAAACCTCTGTGAGTACATGATTTTAGTCCAATTTACAGAAAAATATCTGACTATTGAAACTATCGATAGATTGGCGTACTATCGGCGATTGTTATCGACTTTTTGAAATTGCCATCGATTGATCAATTTGAGAGGCATACAATCGTAATATTTTGATAGTCCAATGTGTTGTTACACCCCTATTATTCCATGAAGAAATGTTTCATGGTGAAGTTAGATAGTCTCCCAAAACTGTAAACTGGGATACACTTTAAACCAACTTATTTTTATGTGACTTAAATTTTTGTGCATTTCCCACATGATTAGGAATTACAAAAATGAATTTGCGCAAAAATGTTTCAAGTTCAATTAAAGTGTTACCAAAGAGGTTTATTGCAACATTAAATCGTTGTGATAAAAGTTCTGATGCACAAAAACGCAAAATTAAGTCATCCTGAAAAAATGTGGCTTTACATTATATATTATAGCTAAAATGTTTACACAAAGAAATATCTATTGTTACCTGTGATAGTTGTTTACTATTATACAGGTCCACAGTCACTAATGGAGGTTTTACCGTAAATTGAATTTCATGTAATTGTTGTCAGAACTGGTGACATCATTGATTTATCTGTGCTGAAACTTTAGGTCAAAGTTTTTGTTTGTTTTGTTTTGAATTATACAGAGACCAACATCTAATTTCAAAGCCACACAGTAGTGTACCTTTATTTGAGTCTTGTTGATGTATATCAAGGAACCAAACTACCTCCTCATCTTTTGTTGCACAATGAAGCCTGAGTTTTGCTATGACATAGTCGAGGGGTGGAAACTACGACAGTGATAGTAATCCCTGGAGCATCCAGGATGCAGGACATTAAGATCATTTTGTGTGTCTGACATTCTAGGAGTTGTACAAATAATTTTTGACATTTTGACCTTTGACCCATTTCATTTTAGGTATTTACATGAAGAGTTCCCAGAGTAGCTCCTCCTCCAACCTTGCCGAAAACCCCGGCGATTTATCGACTGGACGTGCCTTTGATAACGGCTGTACTTGTCATCAAAGTTCCGAGGCCATCGTCAATGATCTTACTGGCAGAGAGACGCTGTGCCACTGTGGGGTATGTTTTATGTCATTACAAACAAGGGGAGATAACCATGCCTAGAAAACATTTATCACATAACTGGCGCATTAAGCCATGTCATATGGCCAATTCATCAATATTTTAGACACATGTGCAATAACCTTATCATGACATTAAATTTGATATTGTTCACAGGATTCTTTATTAGACTTTCATGTTCATATGTGAAATAACACTTAATAACCGAGTTTTTATGTTAAGATAGTAGTTTTGCTTTTTTCTTCAGTGTATTCAACATACATATTGGTAACGGTATCAAAGATGTAAATAACAGGAAGTCTAGTATTTGTACAGCTATTGAAAATATGCTATTACACAAATTGCTATCAATACATGGTATATTATAATTTTAAGACAAATCATGACAATTTTAACATTGAATAGCAATGTTTAATACTTAAAAGGAAATAATCAAGAAAGCTTTACTTATTGTCAATAATTTCAATAATTAATTTGCTGGTGACAGAGTTATCAGCAAAAACCAACAAACAAATAGACACAATCAGCGATTAGCGTTAATGGAAAATCTTTCAAACCAATATAACCTCATCCGACTTGCACATTATTTTTTAGTTTTTACATAATATTGATATTGTATGGAACTGAATATTTTTGTTTAGCATGTTACTTATTTAGCTGCTCATACTTAAAATGAGATAATGTTTATACATGTAACTACAAAAAATATAAACACAAAGATTATTCATTTTAATTATATTACTTCATTGTCTTCAAAAGTATATTTATATAAAAATGTATGGACAGTATGGCTCAAACGTTTCACCACATGTATCAGCATTAATAAAAGAAATATTCTAAATTCATTTTTTATGATTTTCTCATTAAAGGCCTTGGGTAACTCAAACGCAAACATACATAACAAATCAACACAAAAAGGAAGGCAAATGTATGTTATATTGTTGTAGAAGTCAAAATGAAACATAAGTAACACTAAAGTTTACTGATATTTGATCGAATAGCAGACGAATCATCACCTAGCTGTTACTAAGTCAAGTAGTCAAAACATGTTGGCAAATACAAGCTATGTGGGCCACGTATCAAAGTGATTGCCATCAAATAATTGACATGTTGTTTTTCGTTCGTAAGTCAGCTAGTCAAATCACCTGTCATGGTTGCCATTTTTAATGTGACATCGAATGCAAAGTCTTTTAAAAGAGTTGCGGACATCGACAAAAACAGACTGAAATCGGGACACGTCCTATTGAAAAGTATGTGTCCCTCAGTCTCCATATCTAAGTACCACTCTGTCTGCACATGGTGGCGGAAAACCGTGACATTTAAGTATGCTGTTGTAAAGGTTTGTTAGATACCTGCGTGTTTAAGAGACAATGCACGAATAATTTAAACATCTGAGTGACCAGGAAATAGTGACTAGTTAAAATGAACACTATAAAAATCTGCCCGTGTTTGTCAGATTCCTTGACAAAACAAGAGCTGTTGGAGAACAGCAAAGCTCGCCTATTCAGAAGAAGTTGATGTTCAAGTATTTACTATTTAAACATGGAAATATGACAAATTAACAGACTCAAAAAAACCCTAAAGGCCCCCAAATTAGTTGTATTATCACGTTCAGCATCCATACACATTAGGAAAATAAAATCATAAACATTTATGATGACTTATGCTTAAACAATTGACAAAATAGTAACTTGCTCAAAAACTTTAACATGGAAATATGACAAATTAACAGACTCAAAAACCCCCTAAAGGGCCCCAAATTGGTTGTATTATCACGTTCAGCATCCATACACATTAGGAAAATAAAATCATAAACATTTATGATGACTTAAGCTTAAACAATTGACAAAATAGAAACTTGCTCAAAAACTTTAACGTGAAATGGGACGCCAACGCTGACGCCGACGCCGGGGTGACAACATTAGCTCCCCCTATTCTTCGAATAGGCGAGCTAAAAATTAGGAGGGGTTAAAAATTATTTTTATTTCATTTTCGGAAAATAGGTAGGAGCAGGAAATCCGACGATCGAGAAATCAAATTGGAATGGCCTAATTTCTCAAATTCGGGTGAATTGGCCAACTGAGTGAAACTCAGAGAAGGGAGAAAATATGAATGTTTTTGTTTGTTTAGGTACTTATCATAGTTATTTCTTCATTGTAGGCTCCTCGTCTCTCACCTGAGCTAGAGTTTGTCAACGCACTGATGAACATCGGGTCAAAGTTGCAGCTACTGCCCACAAAAGAAGCCAGAAGTAGGTTTAATAATACCATATTTCACCTAATAAGTGACAGGGTAAATTGACCAAGGGGGGCACTTATTAAGTGTTAGTTTTTTTCTAGCAATTATGAAAGAAATAACACTTTTAAAGTAAAGTAGTCTGCAGTTCAAAGAAATAATAAATGAAGTAAACTTTAAATCTCTTCCAATTTTATGACTGGAACAATTTATTATAAAAAAAAAGATGGGGGAATTAATGAGCTACAATATCCTGATGACTTATTAAGATTTTCTTTCAGCTTCACGTCTAATCGCAGAGCTGGCCATGCTGAATTTGAATTTACCAGCTCGAATCTGGCTGCCTTCGGCTGACAATTGTAACCACCATATTGTAAGGATACCCCACACTCAGGCAATTGTACTTAACTCCAAGGAAAAGGTACGGAATATTCTGTCTTTGTAGTGAGTTACCTCCCTTGTGGGTAGGTATCCTTGTGACGTCATTATTGTGAGCGAAACTCACATTGTTTTCTCTTAAAAAATACATTGTTAAGGTCGCAAAAACATGGCATCATAATCAATACCTACCCACAAGGGCACATAACTTTGTAACACGCGAATAATAAATAGTAGCTATATACATAGGAAGATGGGCTATTCAAATCACACTTCGTCTATCGTCCATCTGTTAACAATTCTTATTAACACTATTTCTCAGAAAGTGCAGAAAGGATCCTTATCAAATTTCGTATATGGATTTACCTAGGGCACTAGTTGTGCATATTGCATTTTGGGCTCGATTGGTCATGGTCAACAAGATGGCCGACAGGAAGCCATTTTATATTTTAATAGTTGAAGTTTGTAACTGCTATTGTTGTTATTTTCAGGCTCCGTACCTGTTATATGTAGAGGTCCTGGAGGTAGAGAATGCCCACACGAGTCAAGTCCCGGGTAAGATCCTGGAGAACACACTACGCTTCACGCGGTCCGAGGAAGACCTCAGCGCTATCTGTGCACGGGCTAACGGAGGAGGTAACTCTCCATACTCAGAGTTTTATGTGTACGGGAATATGGGCGAGTTTGACGACGCTGAGTGCTGGTCACAAGAGGAAGATGATATACTACAGGTAAGTATAAGATATGATCGTCAGCAAAAATGTATGTAGTGTACATAAACCAAAATGCATTAACATGTCATACCACTATTACTTCCTGAAAATGCACTCACCAAACATAATCTTTAAGACCCTGTAACCCTGGTGAATTCTTGGCTACAGAGGACCTTTCTTTATAATTTAGCTTGATCAATTAAATAGTGAGCCAGATGTCCCAAGATGCAACAGCAATATCAAATAGGGGTTTCAAGATCCCAAAACAACATGGGTAAAGTACGATTTACCGTTGATTAGCCCCACATTTCAGTGTTTGTTACATTATTGTTTTAAGTGATGTTTGTGACGTCATCATTACCGGAAGTGAGGACTTATCAAGTTTACCAAATTGATTGTCATTTTGGGATCTCTAAACTGACATATTTATATTGATAATGCATTAAGTTAGATAATTGATAATACATTAAGTTAGATAATTATTGTTAAAGTAAAGATAAGTGGTTGACAGATTGCTATCAATTTCAGATGCAGTTTACTGGTCGGTATAGATCCAGCGATACACTTTCCCAGTTCTCCATAGATAGTTCCACAAGTGCTGACAGTAAGGAACCAGTGTATATAGCCGCGGGCGATATACGGAGACGTCTCTCAGAAAATATTTCAGCCCCAAAGGGCAAATTTGAGGTAAGTTACACTAGCATCAAGGTAGACCTTTCTATATAAAGTTAACCCAAGGGACCAAGTAAAAGTAGCCTTTATATATAGCCAAGTGATATTTATACTCTCAGAGCAAATTGTGCATTTGGGACTCTGAGAAAGTGGTTTTATTAAGCAGGCGGTCTTTATACAGAGGTGGTCTCTAAGGCAGGTTTGACTGTAATCAACTAAGTTCGTAATTGAGGTATCTGTAAACATTACCCGACATTGTTATTTTCGTGATGTACACACCTTTGAACTTCTAGCATCAGAGGTTCATACATTCTTAAAATATAATGGGTGGGATATTTTCAACAGCTAAAGGTTAACATTAAATTTCCACATCACTTAAAATTCCCCATTAACAGTATGGTTTGTGTCGTGTGTCAGTATTGTTCATTAATATTGACAGCGTGACCCTGATGACCCTTCGGCAGCAGCACTTAAAGAGCCATGGGAAGAAAAAGAAAGGAGAATACGAGAGAGTTCTCCATACGGACACTTACCCAACTGGAAGTTACTCTCGGTCATTATCAAATGCGGTGACGATCTCCGTCAGGAACTTCTGGTCTATCAGGTCCTAAAACAACTAAAGGTTGGTAGAGTGATGTACAGTGAATCCTGAGCTTACTGACACACTGTGGGACAGAGTCAAGGTGTCGGTAAAGGCAGTGTGTCGGTGGAGGCAGTGTGTCAGTAATGTCAGTGTGTCAGCTAAGTATTTCAAAAGCTGTGTAATCTAAATATTTCTATATATTGTTACAAATATTTCTCTTAAAAGTGATATACCACTTATGAATGATTAATTTCATCTATTAAAAACAGGAGCAGACAAATAATTATTTTTCTTTAGTAAGGAAAGTTACTTACTTTACACCATCTTTGAAAAGCTTCTTATTTCACTTCAGAATAAAAAAAAATCATGAATTAATTAAAGTCCAAAAGTCTAGGGTATTTTTTCTTCTTCTTCTTCTTCTTTTTTTTTTTAATCATGGTCTATTGTTATTAAAGGTAAATATTTTTACTTTCTGCAGACGATCTGGGATCAAGAGCATGTGCCTTTATGGATCCTGCCATACCACATCCTAGTAACGGCCATGGATTCTGGGATGATTCAGCCCGTCACCAACGCTGTTTCGCTTCATCAGATTAAAAAACACTGCAAGGTGTCCCTAAGGGAATACTTCATTCGGGAATTTGGACCTCCAAATAGTGAAGAGTTCCTCACCGCCCAGAAAAACTTTGTCCAGAGCTGTGCGGGATACTGTTTACTGTGCTATCTTATACAAGTCAAAGATAGGTTAGTGGTATACAAGTTAACGATAGGTTAATGGTATGCAAGTTAACGATAGGTTAGTGGTATACAAGTTAAAGATAGGCAAGTGTTGTAACCGTGAATTATCAGTAAAATATTAAAAAATTTCATTGATTTTAAAGAAGTAGTGAACCACTAAATTCAGCTTCCATGAATATGCTTCATATAAGCTAGGATATATTGACCCTGCTAATTTAAAGAGCTTAACAGTATTTAATCACAATCAATTTAAAAACCTGGATTGCTGGTTAAGATTGAAAAATATTGATGGAGATAATTGAGTTGATATATTTTTTATTCTCCACAGGCATAACGGGAATATTCTGCTTGACTCTCACGGACATATAATACACATAGACTTTGGTTTCATCCTCTCCACGTCACCTGGTAAAAACCTTGGCTTCGAGAACTCGCCATTTAAACTTACTCATGAGTTTGTGGAGGTGAGAGATAATCCTAGAAACTTATTTATGTATTTATGCAAAGAAGCATCTGTAAAACAACATTCTTTATCCTTTTAAATAAACTAACATTCTTTTAAATTTTGCAATTTCCATTTCAAAAGAATTTCGTCGAGATTAACATTTTCAAATTTTAAATTAAATTGAAATTAGTAATTAAATAAATAAAGTAGATGTTTATTCCTGGAGACAAACTTTCGCAAAATTCGCGAAAGTAAAACAAATGAATGGCATAATCTATCTAGTCTAAGTATAACCTAACCGTTAATACCAACTCCCAAGGGGAGATAACTCTAGAAATTTATTTTTAAAACGGTATTAAGCTCATTAATCTTTATAGGAAATGGAAGGACTTGGGAGTGAATGACATAATTTGGATGAAATTGATAAAAATTGAATGACACAATCTAATCTAAACTATACATGTAACAGTCAATATTGGCTTTCAAGGGGAGATAACTCTATGATATATTAAAAAAAGCAAATTAATCCTTGCAGGTGATGGGAGGACTTGGGAGTGATATGTTCGAGTATTTCAAAATCCTTATCCTCCAGGGACTGGTGGCGTCTCGCAAACACATGGACAAGATTATTCTCCTGGTAGAAATAATGCAGACAGGTAAGATGTTGTGGATCCTGATTTCTCAAAGTCTTTATTTGAGGTACAAATATATTTCATTAACATTGATACCTTATAGTTGATGCTCCTGCTTAGACAGTTGTCAGTATAATGTGACTTGATGGGGTGTCATATTTGATGTCTCTGGTGGTATGCTTCACCGAGATAGCATTTAAAATGAATAGTCGGTCAAAGGAAGGCTAAAGTTGGTAGAAATTATGTTTATATATCCAGTATAATTTCTTATGAAATTGAAAAGTTAAATTTCCTGTCAAAATTGCTATGCATGCAAAGCAATTAATTTATATTATAGGAATCCTAAAACATCATCCTGACAGGCTATGTCCATGTTGATAGTACCACGCAGCCTTGCATTCAGAATTTATTATTAGAACTATGCTAAACACATGGCCTTTTCAATTATTTCAATGGGCAAAACTGGTCAACGTAAGCTGGACTTGGCTATCGTTTTAATATAAAATGACTTTTGATAGGCTTATCAACACATTGGGACTGGTTTTCAACGCCCGACTATTCACTTTAAGTTACCAGGCAAGAGCTCCACTATCACAAAGAGACACAACAGGAATATACCACAGCCTCCCAAATATAGACATCTGTAACACTGTATACATGGGTCCTTGAATGACACTAGCTGTTAATAGGACAATAAAAAACTGAATGTTACATTGGAAGGCACCCATGACTCTTTACATTTCAAAGAAGATTAAAGAATTTTTATACCCACCACAACAAACGTAATAGGGGGGGGGGGGGATCCGGTCTTTCTGTAGACACAACTTTGTTTGGCAAACTCCTCCTAAACTATTCACAGATTTTGATATGTACACAGACCCCTGACATAAAGGGGAGTTACGTACACTATATAGGGTTCTCTAATGTCCCTTATTAATGGAGCTATTACTGATTGTATGCAGCTGGGAGCATTATTTGGCTACTCTGGCTACTACAGCTGTAGTTTATTTCTGTTGTTTTTATCATAATTATTATATTTACTCTTGACCTTTGGGAATGATGATCTTTAGAACCTTTATTTATACTTGACCTTGACCTCTGTTTACAGGGTCACAGCTGCCATGCTTCAGTAAGGGGGCAACCAGTCGTCAGATGAAGGAGAGATTCCACATGAACCTTACTGAGGAACAGCTCCAGTTGTATGTGGAGAATTTGGTGGAATCTAGTCTTCACTCGCTCACAACTAAACTATATGACAACTTTCAGTATTTCACTAATGGCATTCTTTAAAATAATTTAAAGACGTAAGAATGAACTCTTCTTAATTGATAGAACAGCATCATGTCTTCAACATAAAACCCTGATAGTATCATGTGGAGGGGTATACTCTTCAATGTAACGGCCTAAAAGGGAGGGATCGACTTAAACAAAACAGCATCATGTGGAGGGAGTATACTCTTTGGTGGAACAGCCTGAAAAGGAGAGATCCACTTAAAGATGCTCCACCGCCGACAAAGCATAAATGTTATTAATTATTTAAACAATAATTGGTGTTCAATCGTGTATATGTATGTTTAATTAACACAGAAAATAATATTTATTTTCGTATTTTGCCTTTGGTGCATGTGCAATCAGTAATTCATTCCATATAGGATATAGTGCCACAGAATTTTTTCGGGATGCAATTAATTATTTTTCATCTCGAAATAAAATTAGAAGCTCAAGCTTTTCAATGGTGGTAATGGTGTAAGTAAGTAATTTTTGTAACTGAAGAAAAATACTAAACCGCCTGATCCTCCTTTTGATAATGAAAAAATACAATGTGTCGGCGGTGGAGCATCTTTAAACAAAACAACATCATGTGGAGGGGGTATTCTCTTCATTGGAACAGCCTGATTAGAAAGACAGATCCTGTCAAAAAATGTTTGTACTCACAAGTATTGTGATCCTGTTTTAAGGAGAAATAATAATGGATCAGAGTACAGTTATATTTAGTTGAAGTCATGGAATGTTATCTAGGAGTCATTAACACTGTTTGAAGTAACAATGTTCTATATATACTGTACAGTATGATATTCATTTATTGTGAAATATTCAGGAATGTAAGGACTAGATATGGTAATGGTTCTTTTTGGCCCCTAAATCTACCAAATTTCAAATTAAGTATTTAGAAATTAAATTGCTGTGTTTGAAATATTAAATACGCCCCTGATAAAAACTTAAAGATATTTTTGTTGACAGAAAGTATGTTTTTGCTATATAACCATGGTAACTTTGCATAAATTATGCAAATTTGAAAATTTGGTCAATTTTGGCATATTTTTTGATAGTTTTTCTTTTAAAAGCAAAAGAGCACAAATTAGAACAAAATTTATATTTTAAGGGAATTTCTAGTCACAAAGAATTCATCATTTTGAGAAATATAAAGTTTGTTCTAGAATGCGCTCTATGTTAACTAGATGAAAAACTGCATAAAAAGGCCAATTTTGATAAAATTTTCACATTTTGCATAATTTATGTATAATAAAAATGGTTGCAATGGCAACTAGAACTGCTATATTACCTAATAGTACTATCAAATATGTCAGGTATGTAGTTAATATTTGAAATGCAAGATTAAAATCTTAGAATAACAAAATTTGAAAAATAGCGGATTTGGGGACCACAAAAGATCCTTACCATACCTAGTCCTTTACAAATATTTGTCTCATTTTCAGCTGAAATAGTTCAACATGTTATTATTATTTCTTGCCAAAAACATGTGTGTAGCTAATTGTAGAATTTGGTGGTGCTTTGTTAGGTGTATTTACAAAACCTGTTTAAGTGTAGTTTCTACAGATGCTCAGGCATCAATGCACTAGTCTTCAAATTGTGTAAGAAAAATTATTCCTTAAAGATACTCCATCGCCGATATATGGTATTTTTTCACTATCAAAAACAGGAGCAGACGATTTAGTATTTTTTTTCAGTTACAAAATTAAGGTACTTTACACCTTTACTAACATTGAAAAGTTTGAGCTTCTAATTTTACTTCAAGTTAAAAATATGAAAAATAAGTAATTGCATCCCGAACAAATTCCGTGGCTCTATATCGTATATGGAATGAAGTACTGATTGCGCATGGACCAACGGGAAAAGATATTATTTTACATTATTTTTTGTGTTAATAAGACATATATGTATACACGATAAAACACCAATTATTGTTCAAATGATGAATATCATTTATGCTCTGTCGGCGGTGGAGTATCTTTACATTCTCCTGGGAACATAGCCAGAGCCCAGACCCTAGATTCATAAACATTTTTAAACTTTCAGGAATACATTAACTTATAATTCTCTATATATAGGAGAGTATAGCAGAAGTTCAGAAACTGTCCTTTAATAATAAAATGCCTTCCTATGTAAAATTCTAAGTTAAGAAGTTCGTTAAGTTAAGAGTGTTGATGAAACTGAACCCAAGATAATTTGGAACATATCAACATGATGAATTTTGTATGAAAACTTGTTATTATATCCTCATAATATGAATTTGACATCCTATAATGATTATCTTCATATCATTTGACATATCTTCTCCGATCAAATTAAAAAATTAACATCTGAATGGACATGAAGCCAACTGAGCTGCCGATTATGGAACTTCAAAATGTCGAAATTAATGAATATGGACAGAATTGATCATGCAGACTTCTGATGTCAATGTTCAGTATTTGGTTTTAGCTATTTAAGTACATGTATTTGGAGTTTTAAGTATATTTGTTTACCAGGGTATTTAAGAATCTGAATTCTTGTTTTACATGTATTTAAGGTTCCTTCTAATGGAAATGACATTGTTTCTCCAGTTGCTTGCACAATCTATTCCTAACACTGTTAAGTTAAGTATCAGTGAGACACAAAAAGCACTTGTTAATACTATGTAGATATAGAGCTTATATTAGCTTTAATTAAAATTTTACTAGAATATCAATTAATTTGTTTTCATCTTTGGGCATTGAAATTGATTTGACATTATTAAGTGTGATGCTTTGTTAGTGCCCTTCTCATGGCTTTTCAATCGCTTTGATGTTTAAGTGTACAATTAATTGACAATTTTAATGTATAAAATGTGACTGACATGAAATGTATTTATTTTACATGATGAACTTTACCTGGTAAGTCAGTTTTGATATAGAATATATTATTTAAGTATTCTTGGACATCATTAAGATTAGCAAAAACCTGTATTTAAATCATTCACCCCTGAAAATCCTTAATGAACTGTTCCAGCCTTTGAATTAGAACAGTCCATTTGCATGTGTCTCCAGGGGTAAATGGGTTAAAGTCAAATACAGTAAACTTATCTTCTGAAAATTAACTTTGGTGCTTTTATAATGAACATTATCAACACTATGCTCTTGATAAACTGTGCCTGCTTGTATATAGTTTTGCTTAATATGTATAGATCAACTTACTCGCCCTTGAAGAAACATTTGGACTCTTCTAAATCTATTGATAGGAATGCCTATTATGAAATTTAAGGGCGTACTAAGTTGACTGATAAATGATTGATGTTGGCAGATTTATTGCTG
Source organism: Argopecten irradians (assembly GCF_041381155.1). Classification (NCBI taxonomy): domain Eukaryota; kingdom Metazoa; phylum Mollusca; class Bivalvia; order Pectinida; family Pectinidae; genus Argopecten; species Argopecten irradians. The sequence continues at coordinate 4,033,914 of NC_091148.1, read as the reverse complement.
CAAGTGTATTAGCTTTTTATGTTTAAATAGTCAACTTTCTTAAAAACATATCTTTGTCTGAGAAAAATGTTACTCCCAGCCAAGTAGGTCTTAAACCAAACACAGCTCACTTCTTTTAAACATTGGTATTTTGTTATAATATCAGAAATGCTCTAATCCTCAGAGCAGATAGAAGTCTTGAAGTCATTCATTTTTAGAGAAAAAGATTCATGATTTTTTTTATTTTTTTTTTTAATTTTGGATTTTTAACTTATGGAGTTCAACTCCAAAAACAATGACATTGCTTGCTCAGAAGGGCAGATAACTCTTAGTTTTCAGTCTGGAGTATTTTATGAATATAAGATATGACCGCTTATAGGCCAGTATTTTTGTAGTCTTGAATATTTCAAAAATAATATTTATTCTCAATTCTACACTTCATTCCTACAATGTATATTCTGTGTATTTATGTATATATATATATATATCGTAAAGGTACTGGAACATGTACCATATTGTATTCTTGTTACAAGTCACGTCCAAATCGCTTAAGATTTTAGAATTTTTGAATATTTGAGACTTGTTTCTTAATTTTAAACCAATATCATATGTCTTGCAGTTATGGTATTATCTGTAAATTTTTAAGGTTGACAGAGTCATTAATTGTATGATATATATTAATCACAGTGTACTTTTGTTATCGGTCATACACTTAAGGGGAGACAACTAGGGTAGAGTTAAGTTAATCAGGACAGAAATTAAATGTCAGAGATTTCTTGCACAGAATCATGATCCAATTTTATCAATCATGCTTACATATTCTTAGTGTTATTATTTTTAGTAACTCCACTTATAAACAGGTTGGCTTGCTGTATTTTTAGTGATCACATACTAAATAGATCCACAACTGTTGCCATAATAACAAATGGTGTTTCCATCATCAAAAGGTTTGGTTATGAGAATAATATCCAGTTGGATGTGTAGTCATATGAGATTCAATCTTTGTTAATTTCATGATAAATACATTTCATTGTTTTTTAGTTGCAAGAAGGGTTATTTATAGGTTAGGGAAAAGGAACCAAAGTTTTAGTTGTAAAAGGTATGTATAGCTTCTTATTTTAGACATGGTGATATTTCCATGATTTTGCCGAACTTGCACTGAATTGTGAAAGTTTTATCTGTCAAATAATGACATTAAACTAATTTTGAAATAAACAACTGTGGTATATGGTGTAGCAGAGATTCAGTTGTATTTTAACTTGTTATGAGATGATCTTTAATTATAAGTTTATATATTGGAAGGGAACTAGGCCGATCATCGGTGACCAGCTAGCTCAATCAGTAGAGAATCTTGCTAGTGTTTGGAGGTCCCAGGTTCGAGTCTCTGCCTGGCTGCTACATTTTCTTCTTTCCTATGCACATTTTAACATATTATTATTGTTAGTAGTAGTAAAGGGTTTTCATTAAGCCTGTTTAACTACATGATATAAGATATCTACAGTGCACAAGTCCATTTTAGTTCAATCATCAATGCAATTAGGTACTGTATGGTATTAAAACGAGCAGCCATATTTTGTTGTTTCCATGGTAACTATAGATTTATTTCTGCGGTTTTGTCATACATGTAATCAATGCAATATTGTGTAAATGTTATTATCATAATTAAGGAGGGATGTGTGTGAATGAATGATTTAGTATTCAGCCTCAATAAACGCATCTACAATAGAACAGAGTTTATAAACAGCATCAGGGTAACCTTCCTCCACTGGTAAAGAATGCCTATGGTGTGTGTAATGCTTATCTAAAATATAGCATTTGTCCAGATACCCAACAAAAAACTTAATTAGAACGCTTCCAGTACATGTCCTGCTATAGACTGGTGTTAATAAGTGGGGAGGGGTTTTTTGTAATGTTTGACTGGAGGTGTATATATGTTGGAGGTGTATATGTCTGGCAGATATTTTCAGATGTCCTAAAACATGAAAATATTTCAGAGAGTACAAATCTAGTGTAAGTAGACTTAGTTTCTCTAACATTCTTCATATGAAGACATTCTTTATATAATGATTACAAAATATGTTATAAAGGTGTAACGAATCCCTAAGCTTTTTGATATAGCCATATTGAAGCATATTTGTACCAAAGACTGTATGCTGTAATTGTGCCATTTGCTGAACTTTTAACTAAAATGTATGCTTTTAAAAAGTATATGTACATAATTAAGTTGACATAGGCATACTATCTTAGTTTGTGGAATACAGATATTGTCAGTCCATTTCAAATTCAGAAATGGCCTGTTAAGAAAATCAGAGTCTTGGCAACCACCTCTGTATAAGGAGCACCTGTTTAGTAAGACCACTTTCTTAGATTCTCAAATGACCATTTATAACACATGTTAACCTGAGTATAAAGACCACTTGGCTACAGAGACCACTTTCCCCATGTATTTATAGATAGGTTTGATAAAGTTCAAAGAAGATGGGCTGGATATTTTTTTCCTTTTACGACTTAACTTATAAATTAAAACTTATAAATTAAAAATTTTGCATTGACAATGTCATACTTATGGCACAAAGTATACAATTATGAAAACTGTGTAACTTATAAATTAAAAATTTTGCATTGACAATGTCATACTTATGGCACAAAGTATACAATTATGAAAACTGTGTGAAAATCAATGTCTTTGTGTGTGGATGTGTTTATTAATGCATTCTTTATGTTTTTGTATTAAATCAGTTTCTTATCATGAGAATTAATGTTTATCATTACAGAAATCAGTGATACTGTATAAAAGTCAGCGCTATCAGTGATATTTGTTTATGTCAAAGACATTTGCAAATTGGTTGGGTTTTTTTCCATATCTGGAAAGGATTTTTTGTAAAGTAATGGAAATGATAATCTGCATTATACATGTTTATTGAAGTCATTTAATGAAATATTTTGTTGTCCATTACTATATAAATACCAAGCATCTCATTATTTAGTAAGTGTAAGTTCAGTTCTGTGGATGTAAAATTTATTTCTTAATATGAAGGCGTCCTCAGTTAATTGGCTTCATTGTATGTTGTGTGCAACCTCACACCATTAACTACATTTGGATTCTGTATAGTTGTTAAGTTTCGTATAGCCAACATTTCATGGTTCCCTCTTTTATAACATCCTCGATACTCCAGGGGTTACTTTCGCTGTCATAAAGTAACCCTTAGAGTAGCGAGGATACTTTCATACTTCCGAGGAGAAACGTTCATGCATTGGTCAATTACTAACATCAGTAATCTACACTGGTCATTATTTTGTTTGGCAGGTATTTAAATTCGCAGAACTTTACTTGATCACGAATATAGCAAAAATTAAAGTCACACGAATACTAGCAAGTATACAATATCTGTTTAGAATATTAAAGGGAGACAAGTCAGATCAAGAGAAGAAGACTATCTATTTTAAAAGAATGATTGTTTAGATTGATAGTTTGTCAGTACTAAAATATTGTTTATAGCCTGGTGAATGCTAGAAATCAGGGTCATAGGTCAGATAGGCAGTGTTCAAAATTAACGCCTGTTTGCCTGCCCGTGACCAGCAACTTTTTCGTGGGCAGACAATTTTTACCATGTAGCTGGTCCTTTGACTGGGAACTTTTAGTATTCTGGTTTTAGGTCAACTTTGAGAGCCTACGGTACTAATCCGGATATGCAAGTATATTTTGTTAGTAAAACTATGACTTTGCTATTGATCATATAAACTATAAGAATGAACTGTAACTTCGTAAGAACCAGTAACTATCAGTCAGGACCGGTAACTTTTAGGGTCAGCCTGTCCTTAGGACCAGCAGGAAAAAATCCTTAAGGGAGAACACTGCAGATAGGGGTTAGTCGTTGTTAAAGATATCAAAGATCAAGGGTTAAAACTAGAGGTCAGAGGTTAAGGGTTGTAGTTCGAAGCCATTTAGGATCACATATTCAGGATACATTCATAGGTAAAAGTTTAAGTTATAGCATAATTAGTCTCTAAATTGGTGAAGGTCACCAGGAGAGGTCAGAGGTTAAGTTGTATTTTATTGAGAGATGGAAAAGGACATCTCCAACAAAGAAAAACTTGGAGATCAAAGGTCACTCTAAGAGGTTTCAAAATTTGCAGCGATGTAAGAATTTAAATGACTGTATTGGAGTGTAAAGTTACCATAAATTAGGCTTGGGGTCGGATGACTTAGAAATCATATAGACAAAAGACATACATTCCTTTTAATGAAGAATGCCAAGACTTGATGTAATTAAATATGGAGGCTAAAATTTAATATTTAGGTTTGTATGAAAGAGTCCACATCATCACATCAATCATGCAGTTTAGTCCAAGTCAAGACGGAATTTTGATACTCATCAATGTCACAAAGCAATGCATTTCTGTTCTAAGCAGAACCTAGCTTCTTATGTGTATTAATGATTATTGTTTGGACAATAGCTTAATTATATAAATCTGATTTAATTGATAATTAAATGTTGAGCCATGTGATCAATGAAATGAAATGATGATGTATTTATTGTGTTTGTCATGCATTAAAGCTTTGTAATATACTTAACCGAGTTTGTCTTCATACGAATCTCTACTATGAACCAACTTATTTTCGCGGCAACTAAATGTTATGTTTTTATACCTAAGGACGTTTTCATGGATAATTTCACAATCAAGACGAGTTCTAATTTACTGTACGTTACATGGTTAATTTACTGTATGTTACATGGTTAATTTACTGTATGTTACATGGTTAATTTCCTGTATGTTACATGGTTAATTTACTGTATGTTACATGGTTAATTTACTGTATGTTACATGGTTAATTTACTGTTTTTATATGTAAAGACATTTTAACAGAGAGATTATTTCAGGGGTTACTATCACTGACGTTATATCCACCCCAAGACTATCTCATAGGTAATTAAGTTCTTTGATATATATCATCGTCGGAGACCCACAGATGATCGCACTACACTACGCTACACTTATCGTTAGTGTATATATCGCCTGGGTTACCGAGGATGGATATATATCTAAAGAGCCGTATAACGGTACACTGTAGTACAGTTTTGCTTTGAAGTTACATCGCTCTCTCTGTAGTCTTCAGAGGAAATCTTTGCAGAATCTGTGATTTGTTCAGATTTTTTGCCCACCATCAACAGATGGTAGGCGTTTCAAATCGCTTTTTGTCCGTGGTCCAATGTCCGTCCTTCCGTCCGTTAATAATTATTGTTACCGCTATTTCTCGTAAAGGGCTGCAGGGATCTTTCTCAAATTTCATATGTAGGTTCCCCTAGGGACCTAGTTGTGCATATTGTATTTTGGGACCAATCGGTCAACAAAATGGCCGCCAGGCAGCCATCTTGGATTTTGATAGTTAAAGTTTGTTACCGCTATTTCTCAGAATGTACTGAAGGGATCTTTCTCAAATTTCACATGTAAGTTCCCCTAGGGGCCTAGTTGTACATATTGCTTTTTGAGACCAATCGGTTAACAAGATGGCCGACAGGCCGCCATCTTGGATTTTGACAATTGAACTTTGTTACAGCTATTTCTCAGAAAGTACTGAAGGGATCTGTCTCAAATTGCATGTGCAGGTTCCCCTAGGGGCCTAGTTGTGCATATTGCATTTTGGGACCGATTGATGAACAAGATGGCCGACAGGCCGCCATCTTGGATTTTGATAGTTAAAGCTTGTCACCACTATTTCTCAGAAAGTACTCAAGGGATCTGTATCAAATAGCATGTGCATGTTCCCCTAGGTCCCTGGTTATGCATATTGCATTTTGGTACTGATCAGTGAACAAGATGGCTGACAGGACGCCATCTTGGATTTTGACAATTGAAGATTTTTTTCTGCTATGTCTAAGAATGTACTGAAGGGATCTGTCTCAAATTGTATGTGCAAGGGGTCTAGTTGTGCATATTGCATTTTAGGACCGATCGGTGAACAAGATGGCCGACAGGTAGCCATCTAGGATTTTGATAATTGAAGTTTGTTACTGTTATATATCTCAGAAAGCAGTCAAAGGATCTTTCTGAAATTTCATGTGTAGTAATATGTAGTAAAAGCTTGAAAAGCAGAGAAAAGATCCCTCTGGGATCTCTTGTTTATCCTGTGCTGCCTCCAGTTTTACTACGATAGTGCAGGGGTGGATATAATGTCAGTGATAGTAACCCCTGGAATGTTGAGCATGGTTGTCCTTAGTCTGTATATTTCTCAAGAATTGATACATGATTTGAATATTACCTCACCTTCTCGTAAAAGACAACACACTAATGTTCTGTATTAACATAGCTTTACTGATCTGAAAACAAAGCCTAAACACATTGTAATTCAACAAAGCGTTCATCACAGCAGGACTGGAGCTACATCACAAGCAGATTCTATCAGGAAACAAATGATATGAGAAACTTTTCCAAAAAAAACCCTTTAAAATGATAAAGAAAAATAAAAGTTATAAATGTTATAAAAGTAACAAAATTTGATAGCCCAAAGGGCAATTATTATGACTTGAAAATAATAAAACAAAGTTGAATATTAATCTGATAACTACACTTTCAGCAATTTTAAAGTTCTTTTTTGAAATTCATTAAAATGTAGCAAACAGCAGTTTATGTTTATGAAAAATGCATGACTAGAGCTGAAAAATGTGAATTATGCTACAATGTAGGCCAATATTTGGTGCTCTTTAATTTCAAAATATAACGTTTAATTAATCAAAATCAATTTCAGTAATTAGTGCATATTACTGAGAATATTACAAAAGATTATGAATCCATTCATTTTCTTAAAAGAACTCAAAAAAAAAATTTTCAGTCAATTTCAAATTAACAAACAGAGATTAGAAGTAATTTACAAACTGCAAGAATTTGAAGAAAACGTTTTGAAAACACAAAAATGAGTATGCACATTTTGGTAGCATGAAAATGCATGAAAATAACGTTACTATGAAATCAACATCAATTATGATTCATTATGCCATGATTCGCCAAACTCTTTTAAAAAGATGATTGAATATAATCACTGATTAATTTATTTGAAATACATTTTACCAATGTTACCAAACCAGCGATGCTTCCTCTGACAGAATATATATGTACTACCGGGTACAATTTTATCCCAAACACCTTATCACAACACATACAATGTCACACACATTATAATTGAGCCCTTTCCTCTTTTTGTGAATTTAACAAAGGAGCATATCTCTAAATATCTTAAGGCAATTGACTTCATCACAGGATGTAGCACTACAGCGACACTAGTCACATTCAAAACAAAGTAATTTTACACATAGTGAACAATGATAGGCAACACGACGTGTTTCAAGTACAATAACGCTATATATTGAAGATTCAACAATACAAAGGGCCTGTCTGTCAAATATTCAGTTAATTACAATATCACAAAATCTCGGGGGCACTAATTCATCCTATTTAGGAATCAAATATCAATCTTCTTAAATCACTTAACTCTTAATCAATTCCTTTTTTAACTATTATATTAAATTCAGCTTAAACATACCAATGATGAATCAATCTATGAAACTCACTGCTAACATTTTAATTTACTTTTAACTTTTTCTCTCACTGCTAACCTCTTAACTCTAGATCATAAGCTGTTACAATGTAACTGTTTGCTAACCTCTTACATCACTGCTAACCTCTCAATCCTTTGTTAATCTCTCAACTAACTGCTAACCTCATAAGTCACTTCTAACTGCTCAATTTACTACTAACCTGCGTAACTCTGCTAACCTCTTAGCTCTCAGCTACCCTCTTAATTCTCAGCTACCCTCTTAGCTCTCAGCTACCCTCTTAGCTCTCAGTTACCCTCTTAAATCTCAGCTACCTTCTTAGCTCTCAGCTATCCTCTTAATTCTCAGCTAACCTTTTAACTCTCAGCTACCCTCTTAATTCTCAGCTACCTTCTTAGCTCTCAGCTATCCTCTTAATTCTCAGCTACCCTCTTAATTCTCAGCTAACCTCTTAGCTCTCAGCTAACCTTTCAACTCTCAGCTAAACTTTTAATTCTCAGCTAACCTCTTAATTCTCAGCTAACCTTTTAACTCTCAGCTAACCTTTTAACTCTCAGCTAACCTTTTAACACTCAGCTAACCTTTTAACTCTCAGCTAACCTTTTAACTCTCAGCTAACCTCTTAGCTATCCTCTTAATTCTCAGCTAACTTCTTAGCTCTCAGCTACAAGCTTAACTCTCAGCAAACCTCTAAGCTTGATGCTTGTTTTCTCTTGACTTTTAACTAGCTTATAACCTATTGAATCATTGCTAACCTCTTAACTCAATATGCTTTTATCATATTAATAACTTAAAACTTTATTCAATTTCAAACAATTTTAAACCTCTGCATGAAAGACCACTTTTGAATATGAATGCTCTTTTAAGGTAATACAGTGTAGAAAGTACACTGTCATCATTATCAAAATCCTTTATAAATACATATGAAGTAATGTGTATTTCACTTCCTTAGCTTTATCTGCTTTGCTATCTAATGCTAAACATTACAATGTCTATATAAAGGCCTACTAACTTTCCAAAACAGAAATTAAAAGTTTTTAAAATAACAGTAATAAAAGAAAATTAATATGTATGGCTTAAAATGATATTGCAACACCAAACAAAATTAATGCCAGTTTCCCTGTGTAATATATGTTAACATTGAAATTTATTCTGTTTTGCCGTCTGGCATAGTGATAGTCAAGTAATGGATGGTAATTAGACAACAGCGGGAAACATACGACGACCCGCATTTTCAAAATTATCACATGATTTATTTCAATTAAATTATTCAAAAATGTTGACTTGAGTAGTATTAAGGATAAGCTTATATCTTTTGCGACTCCACAAAATTATCAATCTTGTTTCACATTTCCATTTTTTAAACTAAAAACTATTTTGGAATGGTAATGGGCCTTAAACATCTTTTAACAAGAAACATCAGAAGTATATCATTGTATAATAACGATCAACAAGACTGAGTTTATACAAACATACAATTCTGTAAAAACACCCAGAATAAGTGTGAGTACAAAATGTAAAAATTCATCAATAATCAATAAATTATTCCTTTGTGATATTGTATCAAGTAATATAATAATGCTGCTAGTTTGAAATTCAGTAATACTAAGTAGTTACATTGTTATTTGATATGTCAATTAAATCTCACTGCAATCCAATGCTTTACATCTCTAATACATCAGAGTAACGTTTTGCAAATCTCATAACTAAATGTACTGTAAATCACTATAGTTTCGTGTATAATATTTCACATCTTCATTATTTTCAAAATATTCAAGAATACATGTACATAAATTTACAATCCAGGGCTCTTTCTAACACTGATTTTGTACATTCTTGTATTTGTTTGATAAATTAGAAGTGAAACATTTGAAAAGGGAAATAACTCAGATCAGAATGGTCAACTTTAGTCACAATAGAATCACTGATTTTTTCAATGTACACTTGGTACCACTCTAACAAAAACTATAAATCAATAAACAACAAACTTTTATGACAATATAATCTGTTCACAACAAGTACATGTACCATAACAATGATTATGAAGAATATTTTAAAATCATTTTTCTGTAGTTGACTGAACTGTTTAATGTACACTTGGTACCAATAACAAAAGCTGAATCCACTGAACAACAACCATTTATGTGGATATTATGTGTCTACAACAACAACCATTTATGTGGATATTATGTGTCTACAACAACAACCATTTATGTGGATATTATGTGTCTACAACAACAACCATTTATGTGGATATTATGTGTCTACAACAACATAATATTATGTGTCTACAACAACATAATATTTATGTGGATATTATGTGTCTACAACAACATAATATTTATGTGGATATTATGTGTCTACAACAACATAATATTTATGTGGATATTATGTGTCTACAACAACAACCATTTATGTGGATATTATGTGTCTATGGATATTATGTGTCTACAACAACAACATAATATTTATGTGGATATTATGTGTCTACAACAACATAATATTTATGTGGATATTATGTGTCTACAACAACATAATATTTATGTGGATATTATGTGTCTACAACAACATAATATTTATGTGGATATTATGTGTCTACAACAACATAATATTTATGTGGATATTATGTGTCTACAACAACAACCATTTATGTGGATATTATGTGTCTACAACAACAACCATTTATGTGGATATTATGTGTCTACAACAACAACCATTTATGTGGATATTATGTGTCTACAACAACAACCATTTATGTGGATATTATGTGTCTACAACAACAACCATTTATGTGGATATTATGTGTCTACAACAACATAATATTTATGTGGATATTATGTGTCTACAACAACATAATATTTATGTGCATTCATGTACGTTTCCATTTTTGCATATTACAGAGTTATCCAACTTACATGAAGGTATTACGATTTTGTGAGAGAAACTCACATTGTTTTCTCTGAAAAATAGAAGGCTACGCTCACATACACATGAAGTCACAATCAATACCTAACCACAAGGGGAGATAACTCTGTAATATGCAGAGACTAATTAGCAATAATTATTCAGAATATTAAATCATTACTATATGTGACTCATACGAACCCAAATGACTGGATATGTGATATAATGAGTGGGAATACAAAGAGGCTTGATTGTGTGCAAAAATGAAAAATTTATTTGTGAAATTTAAGCCAAAGGTGTAAAAAAAAGGGGGATGGACGCTTATAAAAATGGCGGTAAATTGAGTAAATTACAAGAGATCCCAGAGGGATCTTGGCGCCCACCAAAGAATGATCTATATCTGACAAAGGAAAGATGGATCTTTTCTCTACTTTTTAAACTTTTTCAAACATACTACATATAAAATTTGAGACAGATCGCTTCAGTACCTTTTGAGAAATAGCGGTAACAAACTTCAACTATCAAAATCTAAGATAACTCCTTGGCGGCCATTTTGTTGATCAATCGGTCCCAAATCACAATATGCACAACTAGGGCCCTAGCGGAACCTACATGTGAAATTTGAGAAAGATCCATTCAATACTTACTGAGAAATAGCGATAACAATCTTTGAATATCAAAATCCAAGATGGCTGCCTGGCAGCAATCTTGTTGACCAATCGGTCCCAAATCACAATATGCACAACTAGGGCCCTCGGGGAACCTACCTATGAATTTTTAGACAGCTAGATCCCTTCAGTACTTTCTGAGAAAAAGCGATAACAAATTTTGAATAACAAAGGCAGCCATCTTAATGACCGATCGGTCCCAAAATGCAATATGCACAAATAGGGCCCCTAGGGGAACCAACATATAAAATTTGAGACAGATCCCTTCAGTACTATCTGAGAAATAGCGATAACAAACTTTAACTATCAAAATCCAAGATGGCGGCCTGGCGGCCATCTTGTTTTTCCTGTCAGCCTCAAAATCTGTATGGCACAACTAGGGACCAAGGGTAACCTCCATGTGAAGTTCAAACAAAATCCCTCAGTAGTTCTCAAGAAATATCGATAACGAATTTCAACTGCCAAAATCAAAGATGCCATCTTGTTTTTCCGATCAGCCTCAAAATCTGACTGGCACTAGTAGGGACCAAGGGTAACCTCCATGTGAAGTTCGAACAAAATCCCTTCAGTAGTTCTCAAGAAATATCGATAACAAATTTCAACTGCCAAAATCAAAGATGGCTGTCTGGCGGCCATCTTGTTTTACCGATCAGCCTCAAAATCTGTATGGCACAAGTAGGGACCAAGGGTAACCTCCATGTGAAGTTTGAACAAAATCCCTTCAGTAGTTCTCAAGAAATATCAATAACAAACTTCAACTGCCAAAATCAAAGATGGCTGCCTGGCGGCCATCTTGTTTTTCCGATCAGCCTCAAAATCTGTATGGGACAACTAGGGACCAAGGGTAACCTCCATGTGAAGTTTGAACAAAATCCCTTCAGTAGTTCTCAAGAAATATCGATAACAAACTTCAACTGCCAAAATCAAAGATGGCTTCTTGGCGGCCATCTTGTTTTTCTGATCAGCCACAAAATCTGTATGGCACAAATATGGATCAAGGGGACCCTGCATGTAAAGTTTGAACAAAATCCCTGCAGTAGTTTTTAAGGAATAGTGATAACAAGCATTGTTTACGGACGGACGGCAGACGGCGGACGACGGACGACGGACCCACAGGGACCTTGCACATTTTTTTTTAATTTAACAGTATACATATATATATATTATAGTATCAAGGGTATGAACTCGGCGGTCGAGAAAAACGGACCTATTATTTTAAAACCGTGATTATTTTAATAAATGGATTCTATACAACATTAACGGATAACGTACCTTTAAGAGAAATAATTTATCTTTCCATTGAGTGCTTGATGAACAAAATTGGCCAAGTATTGACAAAGTTATGGCTTGATGAATCGGGAAATTTACGAAAAATATGCTAGGTAGACATTTCCCTGTCCGGTCGAAATGTCGTCTCGGCTCTAATGGGTACCTCAAAAACCAAGCCAAAATCACAAAATCTACGCTTGTGGTGGTAAACAGTACCCAGAACTGTGTTCATCAACAATCTCCTTTGGAGGTGTCATGACCCGTACTTTGTAGAAACTCCATTTAAACATCGTGTAGCTCACTTACTTTAACCGTCACAGCCATGTTCATTTTGTTCTTCGGAACGCTTCTCGAGTTTACACACAAGCACAACATAACATAATTTGCATAATGTAGTCACGATATGTAAAGTCGAGAAGCTTTCTGAGAGAAAAATGAACATGGCTGTGACGGTTAAAGTAAGTGAGCTACACAATGTTTAAATGGAGTTTCTACAAAGTACAGGTCATGACACCTCCAAAGGAGATTGTGGATGAACACAGTTCCGGGTACTGTTTACCACCACAAGCGTAGATTTTGTGATTTTGGCTTGGTTTTTGAGGTACCGGTAACCCATTAGAGCCGAGACGACATTTCGACCGGACAGGGAAATGTCTACCTAGCATATTTTTCGTAAATTTCCCAATTCATCAAGTCATAACTTCGTCAATACTTGGCCAATTTTGTTCATCAAGCACTCAATAGAAAGATAAATTATTTCTCTTTAAGGTAAGATATCCGTCAATGTTGTATATAACCCATTTATTAAAATAATTACGGTTTTAAAAAAATAGGTCCGTTTTTCTCGACCGCCGAGTTCATACCCTTGATACTATAATATATATATGTATACTATTGGTTAAAAATTTTCGTTCCAGGTCCCTGTGGACGGACCAGGGATGCAGGGCGATTTGAATAGCCACCATCTGATGATGGTGGGCTAAAAATGTACTGGCGAGAACACACAAAATAAAAAAATTAAAAAAAATTCTAGAGTGAATTTTGTTTCACAAAAATACATCCCTTATAAAATTTTTGTAAGGAAACTTTGGTTAATGTAGACATGATTGTCCTTTCTATAAACCATACATTACTATAATTATATATAATATGATCTAACCAACATATATATGGTCCTATTGTCTCTGCTTGATTTAAGTTTGATAAACAATAAAATTATATATATTTGTCTAAAATAAAATTCTCAGTCAATTAAAAAGTTCTTAGAAAAAAAAATGCTCAATTTTCTCAACCTTCATTTTTACTTTGAGTCTGAGGTAGACGACTTAGCCTAGTACAACTGCAAAAATAAAAGAAATCAAAAGTCTTTAGAACAAAAACAAAATATATTTTTACAGACTATATCAGGCAGACAAATATGATATAAATCATTCTACAAGCCCTATCACCATGCACTGAAATTCAACCGTAATTTAAATTGAAGATATAAGGTGCCAATCTGCCAATCAGCAAATACCGGGTAATTTAATATTGGACCCTTTTCATAACAACATTAACATGTCACATGAAAGCGGTTTACAGGCTTGTAATACACAAATATGGCTTATGACCTAGAAATTCAAAACCCATCAAGAGCGGTGGATACCAGTACTCAATACTGATTAAGTAAATCGTTGTTACACGTTTCAAACGATTTTAACAATACCGGTGACACGTACCTATTTTAACAATACCGGTGACGCGTACCTATTTTAACAATACCGGTGACACGTACCTATTTTAACAAGAGGCCCAGAGGGTCTGTATCGCTCACCTGGTTTGTAATGCCAAGTAATGTTCTGAATACAGGTTCATTGTTTCTTTTCTGAAGGAATTTTAATATTAACCTCTAAATCCCCTATTGGGCCCCACCCCTCCCGCCCCCAGGGGTCAGAGCCAAAATTTATACTAGTTCTGTTCCCCTTCTTCCAAGGATGTTTATGGCCAAATTTGGTCACAATCCAAACAAAACTCTAGGACAAGAAGTGATTTATAGGATTTACCTCTATTTCCCCTATTGGGCCCCACCCGTCCTGCCCTCGGGGGGCCAGAGTCAAAATTTATACGAGTTCTGTTCCCCTTCCCCCAAGGATGTTTGTTGCCAAATTTGGTTACAAACCATGCAGAACTCTATGACTAGTAGCGATTTAAAGGATTTACCTCTATTTCCCCTATTGGGCCCCGCCCCTCCTGCCCCCGGGGGTCAGAGCCAAAATTTATACAAGTTCTGTTCCCCTTCCCCAAAGGATGTCTGTGGCCAAATTTGGTTACATTCCATTCAGAACTCTATGACTAGTAGCGATTTAAAGGATTTACCTCTATTACCCCTATTGGGCCCCGCCCCTCCTGCCCCTGGGGGAGCAGAGCTAAAATTTATACAAGTTCTGTTCCCCTTCCCCAAAGGATGTTTGTGGCCAAATTTGGTTACATTCCATTCAGAACTCTATGACAAGTAGTGATTTAAAGGATTTACCTCTATTTCCCCTATTGGGCCCCGCCCCTCCTGCCCCTGGGGGATCAGAGCCAAAATTTATACAAGTTCTGTTCCCCTTCCCCCAAGGATGTTTGTGGCCAAATTTGGTTACAATTCATGTAGAGCTCTAGGACAAGTAGAGATTTAAAGGATTTACCTCTATTTCCCCTATTGGGCCCCGCCCCTCCTGCCCCCAGGGGGTCAGAGCCAAAATTTATACAAGGTCTGTTCCCCCTCCCCCAAGGATGTTTGTGGCCAAATTTGGTTACATTCCATTCAGAACTTTATGACTAGTAGCGATTTAAAGGATTTACCTCTATTACCCCTATTGGGCCCCGCCCCTCCTGCCCCCGGGGGACCAGAGCCAAAATTTATACAAGTTCTGTTCCCCTTCCCCCAAGGATGTTTGTGGCCAAATTTGGTTACATTCCATTCAGAACTCTATGACTAGTAGCGATTTAAAGGATTTACCTCTATTTCCCCTATTGGGCCCCGCCCCTCCTGCCCCCTGGGGACCAGAGTCAAAATTTATACAAGTTCTGTTCCCCTTCCCCCAAGGATGTTTGTGGCTAATTTTGGTTACAATCCATGCAGAACTCTAGGACAAGTAGCGATTTAAAGGATTTACCTCTATTACCCCTATTGGGCCCCGCCCCTCCTGCCCCGGGGGGGACAGAGCCAAAATTTATACAAGTTCTATTTCCCCTCCCCCAAGGATGTTTGTGGCCAAATTTGGTTACAATCCATGCAGAACTCTATGACTAGTAGCGATTTAAAGGAAATGTTGACGGACGGACGGACGGACGGACGGACGGACGACCGCCGCCATGACATAAGCTCACCGGCCCTTTGGGCCAGGTGAGCTAACAATACCGGTGACACGTACCTATTTTAACAGTGCCGGTGACACGTACCTATATAAAAACTTTTGATACTCTCGTCCTTATTGAAAAAAATATAAACACAAAATATTATTGAAAAAAATATAAACACAAAATATTCTGAGGATATCCACATGTAAAAGTGACTAAATGAAGGAGACAGGTACTGTGTGTAAAAACACAATCTTTAAAACACTAGCAATTTATTCTGTCAATGTTAATGCAGAATGAAATCTACATATTTATATGTAAGACAACCAGTGTAGTTCTACAAAAGTATCGGTATCATTAAAAGTATCGGTATCATTAAAAGTATCGGTATCATTAAAAGACCGGTGGTATCGCTTCATTGGTACGGTATGGTATCATACTGTTTTGCTCTTAATTGTATCTAGCCCTACCCATCACTCCTGAACATTAATCTTTAACTTAACTCATTCTCCCCTGAAAATTCATAATGAACTAGTCTAGTCTTTGATTTAGAAGAGTCTAAATGTGTCTTCAGTCCTTATTAGTCTAAATGTGTCTTCAGTCCTCATGAGTTAATAACATACATGTGCATGATCATTGGGCCATATCTCAAATTTATACATTAATGTCAGACTCACCAAATCAATGTACCATGACACAAAAAGTACATCAAATTAATGTACCATGACACAAAAAGTACATCAAATCAATGCCCCATGACACAAAAAGTACATCAAATCAATGTACCATGACACAAAAAGTACATCAAATTAATGTACCATGACACAAAAAGTACATCAAATCAATGTACCATGACACAAAAAGTACATCAAATCAATGTACCATGACACAAAAAGTACATCAAATCATTGTACCATGACATAAAATGTACATCAAATCAATGTACCATGACACAAAAAGTACATCAAATCAATGTACCATGACACAAAAAGTACATCAAATCAATGTACCATGACATAAAATGTACATCAAATCATTGTACCATGAGACAAAATGTACATCAAATCATTGTACCATGACACAAAAAGTACATCAAATCAATGTACCATGACACAAAAAGTACATCAAATCAATGTACCATGACATAAAATGTACATCAAATCATTGTACCATGATACAAAATGTACATCAAATCATTGTACCATGACATAAAATGTACATCAAATTAATGTAACATGACACAAAATGTATATGAAATCAATGTACCATGACACAAAAAGTACATCAAATCAATGTACCATGACACAAAAAGTACAACTAATTAATGTACCATGACATAAAATGTACATCAAATCAATGTACCATGACACAAAAAGTACATCAAATCAATGTACCATGACACAAAATGTACATCAAATCATTGTACCATGACACAAAAAGTACATCAAATCAATGTACCATGACATAAAATGTACATCAAATCAATGTACCATGACACAAAAAGTACATCAAATCAATGTACCATGACACAAAAAGTACATCAAATCATTGTACCATGAGACAAAAAGTACATCAAATCAATGTACCATGACACAAAAAGTACATCAAATCAATGTACCATGACACAAAAAGTACATCAAATCAAAGTACCATGACACAAAAAGTACATCAAATCATTGTACCATGACATGAAATGTACATCAAATCAATGTACCATGACACAAAAAGTACATGAAATCAATGTACCATCACACAAAAAGTACATCAAATCAATGTACCATGACACAAAAAGTACATAAAATCAATGTACCATGACACAAAAAGTACATTGACTAATGTTAAAACAAAGATAGAGAAAAACTTTGGAAATGACGAAACCGGTCCCGTCCAACATCAAGAAATGACGCAGACTTTGGACTTATTCTTTTGTTCCTGCTTCAGCAGCCGTTCTTCCTGTAGTAAAACAGTCTTACGAAGCTGTTGAATCTCCTTCTGATGTCTCTTCAACATAAACAAATAAAGTCTGCGGTGGGTGTCAAGGGCTTTGTAGCATGCACACAATACAGAACACAGAGGATTACAACAAACAAATAAAGTCTGCGGTGGGTGTCAAGGGCTTTGTAGCATGCACACAATACAGAACACAGAGGATTACAACAAACAAATAAAGTCTGCGGTGGGTGTCAAGGGCTTTGTAGCATGCACACAATACAGAACACAGAGGATTACAACAAACAAACAAAGTCTGCGGTGGGTGTCAAGGGCTTTGTAGCATGCACACAATACAGAACACAGTGGAGTACAACAAACAAATAAAGTCTGCGGTGGGTGTGGAGGGCTTTGTAGCATGCACACAATACAGAACACAGAGGATTACAACAAACAAACAAAGTCTGCGGTGGGTGTCAAGGGCTTTGTAGCATGCACACAATACAGAACACAGTGGAGTACAACAAACAAATAAAGTCTGCGGTGGGTGTGGAGGGCTTTGTAGCATGCACACAATACAGAACACAGAGGATTACAACAAACAAATAAAGTCTGCCGTGGGTGTCAAGGGTCTGGTAGTATGTACACAATACAGAACACAGTGGAGTACAACAAACAAACAAAGTCTGGGGTGGGTGTGGAGGGCTTTGTAGCATGCACACAATACAGAACACAGAGGATTACAACAAACAAATAAAGTCTGCGGTGGGTGTCAAGGGCTTTGTAGCATGCACACAATACAGAACACAGAGGATTACAACAAACAAATAAAGTCTGCGGTGGGTGTCAAGGGCTTTGTAGCATGCACACAATACAGAACACAGTGGAGTACAACAAACAAATAAAGTCTGCGGTGGGTGTCAAGGGCTTTGTAGCATGCACACAATACAGAACACAGTGGATTACAACAAACAAACAAAGTCTGCGGTGGGTGTCAAGGGCTTTGTAGCATGCACACAATACAGAACACAGTGGAGTACAACAAACAAATAAAGTCTGCGGTGGGTGTGGAGGGCTTTGTAGCATGCACACAATACAGAACACAGAGGATTACAACAAACAAACAAAGTCTGCGGTGGGTGTGAGGGCTTTGTAGCATGCACACAATACAGAACACAGTGGAGTACAACAAACAAACAAAGTCTGGGGTGGGTGTGGAGGGTCTGGTAGTATGTACACAATCACAGAACACATTGGATTACAACAAACAAACAATGTCTGGGGTGGGTGTGGAGGGTCTGGTAGTATGTACACAATACAGAACACAGTGGAGTACAACAAACAAACAAAGTCTGGGGTGGGTGTGGAGGGTCTGGTAGTATGCACACAATACAGAACACAGTGGAGTTCAACAAACAAACAATGTCTGGGGTGGGTGTGGAGGGTCTGGTAGTATGTACACAATACAGAACACAGTGGATTACAACAAACAAACAATGTCTGGGGTGGGTGTGGAGGGTCTGGTAGTATGTACACAATACAGAACACAGTGGATTACAACAAACAAACAAAGTCTGGGGTGGGTGTGGAGGGTCTGGTAGTATGTACACAATACAGAACACAGTGGATTACAACAAACAAACAAAGTCTGGGGTGGGTGTGGAGAGTCTGGTAGTATGTACACAATACAGAACACAGTGGATACAACAAACAAACAAAGTCTGGGGTGGGTGTGGAGGGTCTGGTAGTATGTACACAATACAGAACACAGTGGATTACAACAAACAAACAAAGTCTGGGGTGGGTGTGAGGGTCTGGTAGTATGTACACAATCACAGAACACAGTGGAGTTACAACAAACAAACAAAGTCTGGGGTGGGTGTGGAGGGTCTGGTAGTATGTACACAATACAGAACACAGTGGATTACAACAAACAAACAAAGTCTGGGGTGGGTGTGGAGGGTCTGGTAGTATGTACACAATACAGAACACAGTGGATTACAACAAACAAACAATGTCTGGGGTGGGTGTGGAGGGTCTGGTAGTATGTACACAATCACAGAACACATTGGATTACAACAAACAAACAAAGTCTGGGGTGGGTGTGGAGGGTCTGGTAGTATGTACACAATACAGAACACAGTGGATTACAACAAACAAACAAAGTCTGGGGTGGGTGTGGAGGGTCTGGTAGTATGTACACAATACAGAACACAGTGGATTACAACAAACAAACAAAGTCTGGGGTGGGTGTGGAGGGTCTGGTAGTATGTACACAATACAGAACACAGTGGATTACAACAAACAAACAAAGTCTGGGGTGGGTGTGGAGGGTCTGGTAGTATGTACACAATACAGAACACAGTGGATTACAACAAACAAACAAAGTCTGGGGTGGGTGTGGAGGGTCTGGTAGTATGTACACAATACAGAACACAGTGGATACAACAAACAAACAAAGTGGGGTG